>NC_034611.1:12816775-12825088 GCF_900095145.1 Mus pahari | reverse complement strand
TGTGTGTGTGTGTGTGTGTGTGTGTGTGTGTGCAGGTACACTTCTTCAGAATGCCAATTCTCTCCATGTGTGTCTCAAAGATCAAACTCAGGTCATCAGCCTGGGAGACAAGTATATTTACATTGTGAAACATTCAGTTGGCCATTTTGTATAAATATAAATAATATATTTTATTAAATAAAATATTTATAACATGTTGCAATTTTAGTGTATCAATTAACATGGAGATTAAATTAACATGGAGATTATTTCACTTTTTATTAGACAAGATTTTGTCATCTAGCATATACGCTGCTCTTACAGCCATTCTAGGTTCATGCCAATCATTTTAAATGCTCTATACAGTGATTTCCATATTGGATATTACATTTCAGTTCAAATTCTCAAGGAACATGTGTTCCTACTCATTCTTTGTCATGAAGGAGCCATTTTTTTTTTGGTTGGATGTTAGTTCCTTGCCAGTGGATTTCTTTTTCCAACTTGTATTGCAGTTGGTGGATAATTGTCACAAACATCAGTTTTTATTATGTTTTAGAACTTAATATGATTTTTCCATTTCCTTTTTTCCTTCCAAATCCTCCTATATTTCCCTCTGTGCTCACTTTGAGGTTCATGATCTTTTTCTTCAGTGGTTATATTAATATATACTTAAGAATACACGAAAATATTCCTAAATACAACCTGCTCGGTGTGTATAACGTCACTATGTTTTCAAGCTGACCATTTAGTGTTACATAACTAATTGATATGCTCAATAGGGAATACTATTTCTCCAATTTTCAGCATTGCATAGAGAATATCTTAGGTATTGTTTGGGTACATCACCTGTCAGTTTAAAAAAAGAATCTACAGCTTATATGAAAGGGAAGAATAGAAGTCCAGATGTCAAGGGGGCAGAAAGAATTCTAGGATAGAGCCAGGCATTGGATATTCTCCCAGGAAGATGGGATAAGACAGATGGATGGTACCTGAGCACAGGTATCAAGCCACATGGCAGAATGTGGGTTAAAATAGTTGGTTTATTTTAAGTTATGATAACATAAGAGAAGAGTTGTATGGCCAAGGTTTTTGTCAATATACTTTGAGTCTGAGTCTTATTTCTAGGAGCATAGGGTTCAGAGGAAGAACTGGAGCAAACTTCTACACAGCATTCCTTAATTGTCTGTAGTTCTTTGTGTATGGTATAAGCCTCGTAGTGTTTTTTCCATCAGTGTCAGCATATCTATTCTTGTCTTTGTCTCCCTCTAAGAGCCAAACACAACCAAGAGAACATTCAAAACCATATAGGCTATTCTTATTGTTATTGCATGGTAAGTGTGCCCTTAGGACACGGGGCCCAGAGACACTTGTACTAGAATTGACCTGAAATCTCCTCTTTGAGAACTAGCTTTCATGGTAACAGAGGGCACCATGCATGTGCCCAAAGGAAAAAGGCAACCAACAGTCCTGCCTCGCCATGATGCCTGGGAACTGCAACAATGACCAAAATGGCAGGATAACCCTATAGCACACATACTTTGACATTAAAGAGCATATCTTAAAATCTTTTAATGCTATTTTTTTAGATATTAATTGGAAAATAAACACAAGTTTGACATCAATTACCAGCTTCTTAAGTACCAGCTTCAATTTATAAAAATGTCCTGCACCCGAAGTCTGTGTCTGCTTTGTGCTTCCTAGTGCTATTTCTGAGTTATGGATGGGCGGGTGGGGCACCTTTCTGCACTGTTAGTGGAGTCCCAAGATTTGAGTGCTGCAGGAAGCAGAGGAGGAGGCTTGTCTATTCTCATGTAAAGATATACATTTTTTCTCTATTTTGGGGGCAAAGAATTTGTGAATAAGATTTTCTATGTTATTAGACCCTGGGAAACAGAATATCATAACATTAGACACTTGTGGTCCAGGGCACAGGACCTTGAGTTAATTCTACTATTTAAAATTTTAGTCTTCCTTTTCTTTTTAACAGATGAGTCAGTAACATTATTAAACTCTGGGGTTTTGGAGCTATAGTGGTTTTTCCAAATTCATGCTTGGCATACAAAATTTAAACATCATTTAAGCAATGAAGGCACAAAGAACACAGATTACCAACTCTTAATTATTATTCATAGAGAAGGAAACATACAAAAATTAAGAAGTAAAAGTGTGTGCCTGGTAATTAAAAGGAGGGAATAAAGACCAACCAAGACATCTGCTGGTTCCAAGTTATACTGTAAATTAAGATTATGAGGAAATCTCACCACAGTTCCCTCTGTATGGATGTTACTGCAATATGAGGCATAGCTCCTTAACTCAGTGGGCTTCTCTTTGTATTAACCTAAGGAAAATGCACTTTGTATTTTGTGAATCCCATAATTTATATTCACACAGCACCTACTGTGGCTATGGACTCTGAACAAAACAAGAAGTACTCACTTTCCTTTCTTGGTTCTGTTCTTTTTATACATAATAATTTCTATCTGTGACTATGAGTTGATCATCACGTGCGTGTTACAAATCACAAGTACTAAGAGTGATCATAACTTCTTTTAATGAATTTCTTCATTAATTCTACAAGAATTGATCATGTTACTTCCTTTAGCAGACTGCATGAAATAAGTGTCACAATGCTTTAAATGATCTTGGAGTTTGAGGTTAACTAACTGATTTCATTTTGGACTGGAATCTTAGGTGTTGGTTTTGACTTTGAGTTCCCTGTGATGTTAATTCTATGATCCTTCACTTCCTTACCTGAAAATAAAATGGATGAGCTCATACTTTAACTTTTTGGATGACAGGCATAAATCTATAAATATCAGGCAAATGAATAAATAAATAAATAAATTATAGACAACAATTTGACTTACATATTTATAGATAATTAAATGAATACCTGGTAAGTAAGAATAATGTGTGAAGAAGTTGTAGGTTATTCCTTCATTTGTTGTGCACAGATACAACTATCATTACAGGTTGGGTTTATGATACCCAAAATTCTTTGAACCAAAGCATTTGAATATCAGAAATGAGTGAGTAAATATGTATACATATATGTATTTACATATACTTATAGAGACATATTAAAGGCAGAACCAAACATGATATTATTTATTCATGTTTTTTCTATACCATTTGCACATATCCCAAAAGTAATTTATACAACATTTTTAAATATACCTGCATTTTCACTTCAATGCATCTCTTAAGATCAAATAAAATCTGTGTGAGGTCATGTCAACACTCAAAAGATGTCAGCTTATGAAGTGATTACTTGGCTTTCTATACAGTTTGAAAACTATATTAGCAATATGCATAAGCTGAAATGAGGATCTAAGCTATGTATGATTAATCCTCTGAGGCCTAGACATATATGGAGGTAGGAAGGTGATGAGAATGTCTAGAGAACTGGCTGTTTACTGAGTGGAGTAGTGAAACATGGCACATGCAGAGCCAGTAGCATTTCTAACAAGGAATATAAAACAGCTTGGCATATTTACTAAATAAAACATGATTAAATTGCAGAAGAGGGCAGGTCCATAAGAACTAGGGAATTGTCAAAGCCATGGTGCTAACCAAGGTGGAACAGTCTTGTGGAAATCTGAATTCTATTGAAAATACATCTGGTGTGAGGTGAGCATAGGCTGTCCCATACCATTTGATCCCCACTACCCTTAGTCATCCTCTAGATTCTCCTTGGAGCTTCCTTTCAAAGGAAACAGAGGTTGGAAGTACCCAGAGACCTCATCTTCTCTTCCAAGCCCTCTCCCTTGAATCTCTTCCACAGCATGAACTCTGTTTGAAGTCTCTCAGAAAGAACTTGGCCTGACTCCAACCGCTGCCAAACTTCTTCTTAATTAAGTTTCCCAGCTCGTTGAGAAATGGTATTATAACAAATTAAGGTGGTTCATGCATGCTTCAGAAAAAGATGAAGGTGTGGAAGGTGGTAGAAATGAAACTGCCTATTGTTTGTCTAATACAAATGAAAGAAATAAAAAACTCCATTTTTTTCCACAGCCCAATTCTGCTTCCTCATACATTATAAATAGATTTAAATTGTTTGAAATTATTCTGATAAGGAAGGTGTAACTAAATATGTTCATTAAAATTTGAAATATAGGAATAATCCTCTTCTCTCTTACATTCAGTCATATTATACTTAAAAAAAAAAAAATCAGAAGCCAGGCATTGCTGGCGCACTTTAATCACAGAACTTGGGAAGCAGAGGAAGGTGGACTTCTGAGTTCAAGCCAGCCTGCTCTACAAAGTGAGTTCCAGGACAGCCACCAGAGCTACACAGAGAAACCCTGTCTTGAAAAACCAAAAAAAAAAAAAAAAAAAAAAAAAAAAAAAAAAAAAAAAAAAAGACAGAAAATAAAAAACAAAAGCATTCAACAGCATCCAGACAAAAATCCAACAGGTATTTCAAGTTTTAATATTCCTATTGATTCAAAACTACACTAGTGTGTTGCAGATAAAGTCTGAAGATATAATAAAGGACTTGTCGACTTGTCATGAAGAATTAAAAATGTGATAATCCTAGGAGAATTTGAATTTGATTGAATTAAATTAGATTTGACAACAATTAATGTGATAATAAACAAATATTAACTATTCAAGCACTTACCAAAATGTACAGATATTATTTGCAATGCTGGAAATACCTTAAGGAACTGCATAAATATATAAGAAATGTACAGAGGATTCATGTGCACGATTAAATTAAAAAGCATAAAAAGACTAGCAAAGTAATTTCTCTATTAAAATGTGTTTTTTTTGATTTTTGAATTTATGAAATTTAAATGTAATTGCTTCACACAGGAGCAAGAACAAAGAGAAATGTGGTCTCTGGTAAAATAGCTTACAGGAGTGGAGATAGGTGAGAGTTTGGTTCAACTAAGCAGGCTGTAGATACATAATGGATGGCATGTGGACTTCCTACACAGTGAAGCCTCCCTAAGGAGTCCCACGTCTTTGGAGTAAGTGAGCAAATGCCAATCATGCATTCAACACAAGCATAGTTTTGAATAGGCAGATTGCTAATGAATTCAGCATGTGCATTGCCTGCAGAGGAGCTGCTTCTGGTAAAAGGAGGGAACCACTGTGTTCAAGGGCATAGAGGTCAGCTGGACTTGGGTCTTCTGAAAATAGGCTTAAGGGACATCAAATACTTTTCTGAGTCAGAAAACAATTAGGATCTTGCTCTATAGCTTAATTCTATGAATACAAAGTAGAGATTTAATTACAAGAGATAACTCAAGGGAAAGAAAGCTGATCCAAACCAGGTGAAGGTGAGAAGCTTGTTAATCACCATTGTTTGGATTCTAAGGTTCAAGAGAGAAGACTTGATGTGTGTTCTACACTCCTTCCATTCTAGGATCGTCCTATGGTTTTGAACTTAGAAATCATTAGTGCTAATAAACAGAATGAGTTGAAAGCTACAGCTATACCCAATTATTCTTGTTAAGTTTTCTTGGGGTTATGTTGAAACACAGAAACTTGTTGAAGATTATGAACACTGAAAAGAATGTACTGCTATTACTCTGAAACACTGTGTTACCTTTAGTGACTGTTCTGCTTCGTCTGATTGACATCATCCATGGGATTCAGTTGTCTGCCCTCAGCATTAGCCACTGACAAGAGGACTGAGAGGGCCATAGTTCTGGTAGTGGGATTTGGTACTGTGGATTCTACTCATACCAGTCAGTTGAAACCTGACTAAGTGAAATGAACGTATGGTGAGAACCAAAGTTCTCGGGTATACTACTTAGCTTGTTGTACTGGAAGCTGGACATAAAGAAACGGGTGAGTTCCAGCATCATAGGACCAATTGCAAACAGATTCTTGAGTAATGTTCATTCTTGTTTATAGCATTAGAAACTTTAATGGTTCCAAAGTAAATGCTCTAGGAAAGACCTAATTCTAAAAATGAAGCAACTGACTTCCATCCTGTTTTTTGAATGGTATAGATGCTGTTGCTATCAATTTCCTCTCAGAGTATCAAGAAGAATAGAAGACAGAAACAGTTATTTGGGTCAACTAAATGAATACTTATCAATATATGAACTAACATTTCTATTCTACGAAATTTTTTATCCTAATAAATTTTCCAAGTCAATTTGTTTTCTAATTTAAAGCAACTTTTTATTTAAACTTACTGATATATATTTAATATATATATTTTATTAGATATTTTCTTCATTTACATTTCAAATGCTATCCCCAAAGCACCCTATACCCTCCTCCAACCCTGCTCCCCAACCCACCCACTCCCATTTCCTGGCCCTGGCATTCCGTTGTTCCCCTGTACTGGTGCATATGATCTCTGCAAGACCAAGGGCCTCTCCTCCCATTGATGGCCAACTAGGCTATCCTCTGCCACATATGCAGCTAGAGACATGAGCTCTGGGGGAGTACTGGTTAGTTCATATTGTTGTTCCTCCTATAGGGTTGCAGATCCCTTTAACTTAGAGCAACTTTTAAGAGTCATTGATTTTCATAATGCCCACAATAGTACATTAATGTGTGCATGTGTGTGTATATGTATGTGTGTGTGTGTATGTTTGCATGTGCATATGTGTATGTCTGGAGAGAGAGAGAGAGAGAGAGAGAGAGAGAGAGAGAGATCTTATCCAGATTTAATCTATCAAAAACATTCATTTAGTTGTAAAGTAAAGTATAACCATTCTACCATCCACAGATCCAGAAACGCTAACTATTTAGTGGGGATGCAAGCGTCTTCCTGGCAAGTGGAAATAAAATAGATTTTGTTGGTGGACTAGGAGGCAGCTGGGCATTGGGATAAGAGAGCTTAGGTGGGCTTAGGGAACACAGGGAGATTATACTGGGAAAGACAACTGGAATGAGGAGGCATTTTACATGCAAGGTAGAAACCCTGTGTAATGGAAACTTCATGGACTCTACAAGGCTGACTATAATAAAGAATTCTGGCAATGTTGGACATGAAGCCTGGATGGGCCATCCTCCCTAATCAGGCAAAACTTCAACTGGAGGGACTGGGACATCAATCCAATCACAAAACCTCTGACATACAGTTAGTCATACCTGCATGATATGCTGGGACCAGAGGCTAGGATAATGGTCTTTAAAGACACCAGAGAGTCTTTATCTAGCCACTGATAGAAGCAGATGTAGATTCCCCATATCCAAATATTAGGCAGTGCTTAGGGATAAAAGACACCATAAGACACAGTGCATAGAATCACAGAATCAACTAATGGGGACTAAAGAGGGATCACAGTGATCAGGGAGTCTATATGAATCTGAACTAGGTCCTCTCCATATATGTATGGTTCTGTAGCTTGGTGTTTTTGTGAAACTTTTTTTTACAGTGGAAGCAGGAACTATCTCTGACACTTACATGTCCTAGGGGTCCTCTTCCTCCTACTGGGTTGCCTCATCCAGCCTTGATGTGAGAATATGTGCCTGTCCTGTTGTAGCTTGTCATGCTGTATTTGGTTGATGTCTCTAGAAGTCCTGTTCTTTTTTGAGAGAAGGTAAAAAGGTAGGTCAAGAGGACATTGGGGTTGGGGGGCCAGGGAGATTGGGAGAAGGGGAGTGTAGACTTAGATTTTTCAACACCTACATTAACTATGTTTCTTTAATGCTTCAACTTCCCTTCCAGCCCTCCACTCACCAGAGGAATGGGGAAAGAAAGGTTAAGAGGAAAGGGAGAATGTAAATCTGTTTAGTAACAGTTATTTGGGGGTGATCCCAGTCTTTGATGTTTGATGCCAAACAAATTAGAAGCAGCAGCTCAGTCCAGAAGAAACCGTGAAGCTACACTCACCAGCACAAATACATGGAAGCAGCAAGAAGCAGCCAGAATTCAGTTCACTAGTCACAAGTGAGGATTAGCAAAGAAAGCAAGGCGAACCAATGCAAGAGTTACATGGTGAACCAGTGCCACAGCATTGTCCACTGTGTCTTGGATTATACTTATATTCTTTCTAAATATCACATGTCTTCTAAAGCATCCACTCCAGCAGAGCATCATACAACCTTTTACCAGACAACTTTCAGAAAAAGACCATATGTCTGTTCTGAGCAACCCATCCTCTCACATGTGTGCTTCAACAAAACATCCTTTCATAAAATAGTTTCCAGAAAAACATCACATGACACAGCTGAGTCTCTAACAAAACCAGAAGTTTCCAGGGAGACAGAGGAAAATTAATTTGGAATATAATATATGAGAGAAGAATAAATAAAAAGAAAAAATCAGCTTTGCTCCGGTGCACTGCCGGGGAGAGAGCGGACTGGAGAGGGGACCCGCAGCTGGACCCGATCGTCCTGCGCCTCTCCTGCCCAGGAGGG
>NC_034611.1:12807435-12816764 GCF_900095145.1 Mus pahari | reverse complement strand
AAAAAAAAAAAAGAAAGAAAAAATCATATGAAATCCTGGAAATATCAGAAAGCAGAAAAGGAAATGTTCTTTTAAATTTTGTTGAAGCTGAATATTCTGTTCCTTGGTTTGAGCTTCCCATTCCTAGTTAATGAAAGTCTTTCTACTTAGATATTCATCCATTTTTTTCTATCAGTATGCCATTCATAGAAGCAACTTGGAAATTACTCTTCTTAAAATCCTAGAGCAATCATCCTTAATGACAATCACTAATATTAGAGGAGGAAGCGCCACCTCCTCCTACTGGACCACAATGAAAACAGTTTTTCATTGTGTTTTTGAGCGAATTGTAAGGTTTCCCATGTTGTTTCTTAATGGGAGTGTACATAGATTCACAAATGCATGCAGTAAAACAAACTCACCTATCTCCAGGGAGCAACAGGGTACTAAACTAATCATTTCATATCACTATTAGGAAGTAAACTGATTACACAGCAGTTATTTACACATAAAAATCAAGTATGGCATCAAGGAAAATTAATATAAGACACAATTAATGAAAGACATGTTGATGAAACAACATGCATAGCAGATTAAAATAAAATGTGTTCGGGTAATGAACATTGAACAAAGCAAGCAAACCACACTTTCGAGAATGGAGTTAAGAAACATCCCAGTCGCCAGGCAGTGGTGGCGCATGCCTTTAGTCCCAGCACTTCGGAGGCAGAGGCAGGTGAATTTCTGAGTTCAAGGCCAGCCTGGTCTACAGATTGAGTTTTAGGACAGCCAGGGCTACAAAGAGAAATCCTGTTTTGGAAAAACAAAAACAAAAACAAACAAACAAAAAAGCAAAAAGAAAAGAAAAGAGAAGAAAAGAAAAGAAACATCCTAGTCCTAATAAAGTGAAAGAAGAAATTGTACTTATGTAAGGCCAGTGTCATTGTTATTTATCAACTTGGATATTAACAAGACTCACCTGCATTATTACTAACAGAACATGGAGAAACAAAGACCAGATTCTCAGGGGATCCTGAAGGTTTTCTTTCTTTCTTTTTTTATTTTTCAGAAGAAAGGTCAAACAGAAGATGATCAGTTGATGTAATTGATAAAAGTAGACTGGATCTCATAACACACAGTACCTTGAACTCAGGAAGTAACTGCTGTGAAATGGGACAGTCTTTGGTCCAGTGAGGAATTAATAGAATGTGGGTGACACCAAGGTCTAATCTGTTTGAAATTGCCATTCATGTACAGAACTAAGTCCTCTCAGGTATATTTTTCTAGTTAGATTTCTCCAACCTCTAAACTTTTTATTTCTGATCATAGCAAGAGACAGATGCCAAAATCTCATGAGAGGCTGTTCACAGGGTATTTCTAGCTTGTCTGAAAATAGGAAGTGCTAGAAATTTCATAGGAAACTCCATTCTTGTTAGTTTTTAATTCAATTTTTTCAGACAAAACTGATCTAGATAATTACAGCCTGGGAAAAAGAATACAGTTATTATACATGCATTGAAAGTCTATCTAAACAAGTTATGGAATACAATAAAGGCTTGGGTCTTGGGACAAAAAAATCAGAAGTATTCTTTTTCTAACTCAGAGATGTACTGTAAGACTTGGAGAAATCACTTAGTTCCTTGTTTTATCAATTTTATTTATTTTATTTTATCAATTTTTCAATCTTTTAGGTAAGAAAGTTAGACTAAAGTAGTCATTTCTATACTTAGCTGTATCATAGTTTCTTCAAAATAGAAATGTGGACATCAAGAGAGTAGGAACAGATAAAATTGGAGGCCCTTTTAGAAGAGATAATGCCACATAATATTTACTTGTTATTGCTCTGATAAACACCATGACATAAAACAACACAGAGAGGAAAGGTTTATTTGTCTTATTTCCAATCCCAGTCGATCAGTGCAGAAGCACAACACAGGGACTTGAAAGGCAGTAACTGAATCATAGACTATGGAGGAATCCTACTTGCTGCTTTGCTCTCTGTAGGTTGCTTAATTTGATTGTTTATATGACCAAGGACCACCACAGCATTATGTGTGGGTCCTCCTACCTTGGGGATTAATCAAGAAAATGCTGCACAGACATGACATCAGAACAATTTAACGGAAGAAATTTCTCACTTGAAGTTTTCTCTTCCAAATGACTCTAGTTTATGTCAAGCTGACAAAAACTAACCAGAACATACAGCATTTGCTCAGTGGATAGTTATTGAACACTAGATTATCATCTCCCCATTTAAGAGATATGAGAGCCTCTGTAGAGTATCTCGGCCAAATTATTTATGAAAATTTCAATTAAAAGGCTTATGCCTTCCTGCTTTAACTAAATTCATCTAGATATGGAGAAGACCCTGGGAAATCCACCCCAATATGAAATATTGCATGGTTCTTGGATACCTGGAAGGTATTCCCATTCGCCGTCTATGGTGTTAGGAAAAGAAAACATGATAGCAATGGAATTAGTCAAAACTGATAATATGTAGATTGTGTAAGTAAACTGTAAATGTTTGATATGTAAGCTCAACCATTTCTCCACTATGGTTCTCTCCCCACTATCGTCTCAAGGACCTCTGCATTTTGAAACTAACAAGGTAATAGTTGATCCAACCTTAAACTCAGAATACAAGGCAAACAAAGGCTAATCTCTTTTCTGACAGTAAAACACAAGAGAAAATAACAACCAAAACAACCAAAGGTGACTTCTTTCCAAAAAGCCCCAGTAATCAGCTTAGATGTCTTGGCACTAATAGCTTGTCAATCCACTACTAACCCCAGTGTGATGGAGCACATCCACTTGACTTGGTCTATCCTCAGATCTCTAACAGGGAACATCTGGAAATGTACAGAAAGAGAAAATGGAAAACCATCAACAAATTATCAATTCAGCCACTAACATTAATTTAATGATTTATTATGATACTCTGAACAGGAATAATAAGCATGTGTTCACATTCAGTCATTGCTATTTCATGCCATCTTATTAAATACCATTTAAGAAACTTAGTGATCCCATACCAAGGAGTATGACAGTGTGTCCTTGAGTGTCCATGCTGTCCCTTTCTAGAGAAGGTGAGACAATAACAGAGATGATGAATCAAAACAGTGGGTCAACCAAAGTGAAGTCAATATGTAAAAGTCAGGTGGAAACCTGTACTGACTGGTCAAAGCTCCTACATAAAGCTATGGGTTTCACACACACAGAAAGAGAGAGAGAGAGAGAGAGAGAGAGAGAGAGAGAGAGAGAGAGAGAGAGAGNGAGAGAGAGAGAGAGAGAGAGAGAGAGAGAGAGAGAGAGAGAGAGAGAGAGAAACTATTCCAGGAATGAGGTAGATTTTATAGTGTCAAAAGAAGCTTTGCTGTGAGACAAAAAGGTATTGATAATCTTTCCTAGATGTGAAGTCTACAAAGTAGAGTATCAACCTACTAGGTATGATAAACCCACCTGTGCCATATCAGTATAACTGTTACAGAGTAACTAAACACTTCTCTGACTAGGTGTGAGGCACCCTTGATAGGAGAAAGAAGACCTGGCACTGTAAGCATCCTCTTCCATAGTGAGGAAGCAGATAGTATCTAAGTGGGAACTGATGCTGTTGTTAGCTAAGTTGGCATAGTGTTGAATCATCTTCTAAATATATTCCTATAGACAACATTCTCAATTATAAACAGAGGAACCTGTCTTTCTATTGAATTCCCATATAGACAGAGATTCATAGCTGCACAGGATGCTAGGAATCAACGACAGCTGAGAACTCATTCACGAACAACACATTTATCCCCTTATCTCTAAGTACCAGGGAACACTATGGACAAAAGGCAGAATTCGGGTAAGAGCCAAAAGGTAGGGATAAAGGCTTTGAAATGCCATCTTCTGGGCTACATCCAACACAACTCCTGCAGTCCTACAGTCTCAACAACTAGTGATGACTACTGCGCCGAGGTTTCAGGACAACGGACCCATCAAAGATGCACTAAGGATTCCCTATGACTCACTGCTTACTGGTAGATTCTGGGAAAGGAGAGGTCCACTACCTTCCTTGGTACCCACTGACGACCCTACCAGGATACAATAGGTAGTCCCAATCCAATGAGCTATCAGATGATCTTGGTGAAACTAGATGGGTTACACAACAAAATTAAAGTCTGAGAAAAGGACAGGTGGGGAGGGCAAGGCTCATAAAGGTGAGAGAAAGATAAGAGATGGTGGGGGGAGATTAACCATAATGCATAAGCATGCATGGAATTTTCAAAAAACTAAATTAATAAATTAATAAAAATAAATTTATTAGACATAAAACAAACAAAAAAACCATCATGTGGACAATTTAAGGCTGCATAGAAAGATAGAATGTGAACTGGTTAGAGTGTATCAGAAATACAGGCAAGAAATTCACACCAGTAATCTTTACTTGTTCTTCATTTATATGTCTTTATGACAAACTACCTAGTATTGTTCATGAATAGATTACATATTAAGGGATTTTAAACTCTGTAATGTTATCAATGCATTGTTTTGACAATCTTCATAAATAATTATGGTACTCTTGTAATTTCATATGAAGGATTCTCAGGAATAAAATTAGCACTGATTTGAGAAAATGGGGAAGAGAATGTAGAGTAAGTCCTTAGAAAGAATAAAAGACAAACAGGTGATGCTTCTCTACAAGGATGCTAGCACATAACACTTCATGCAGCTGTTGTGAGGAGGAGGAGGAGGTTTTGCTCAAGTATTACCCAGGGCTTTCCAAGACGCAGGTTAAAAATGAAGTTTAACTGTTCTGGCTAATGCGCCACTTCACACTTCATTCAAAACACATGTAAAGCCTGTTCATGCCTGCAGTAGGAAATGAAATGCCATTTCTATTCTTTATTTTGCATTCCAGAAAAGTAATTGTCATCCGAGATCCTTTCCAAGCTCGTGTCATAAGTTTTACTACAAACATTTTCTATATCCCCAATTTGACTATGTTCCTTAGGTGGGCAGAACAACTTGGGAATCTTATAAATAAGTTTAGTATGCTCATTTTTTCTTACAAATATTCATCCAGTATTAAATTTCACAATAAGTAAATATTTAACTTCTTCAGGCTTTCAGCAACACTATGAACAAAGCCTCTCTCTCTTTTGTACCCCCCTTTCTCCTCTCTCTCTCTCTCTCTCTCTCTCTCTCTCTCTCTCTCTCTCTCTCTCTCTCTCACACACACACACACACACACACACACAAACATACACACAAGACTAGTGTAATGAAATTCATCATTTTTGTACAATGGAGATAAGCTGTGATAATAAAAAATGAAAATATTTCATTTAGTCTCATCATGAAGGTGACCAAGAAGTAGCTGTTAAAAAAAAATCCAGGGCAAGCCACACCATGCTATGGAAACATGGCTCAGAGACACGAAAAAGAAAATAAAGGTTTGAGTTGCCACTGTACAAAGAATCATCATACCAGAAAAGGAGATAGGCCCTTTGCTTGATACGTGTAACTTCCTTCCTTCAAGGGCCCATGAGTGCTAGGTAGCCTCGTTGCTAATTCACGAGGAGCCACCAAAGGTCCCATAGCCATAGCTTTCAGTTTCGGATAAAAAAAAATAAAATTAAAAAAAAGTTCTAACCAGTTCTGTTCTGTATTCTGACATGAGAAGAACTTAAAGACTTTAAGGAGAGTCTAACCTAATTTTTTTTCATTTTATTTATTCTTCCCTCATACAATATACACCGGCCAGACTTCATGTTCACCTCTGTCTACTCTTTCCAGATCATACTCTCACCTTCACTCTATGCCAGATCCACCGCTCCTCCATTTCTGTTCAGAAAAGTGTAATATCCCTGGGACATCAACCAGACATGGCATAGCAAGTTGCAATAAGACTAGGTACCTACCCTCATACCAAGGTTGGACAAGGCCGCCCAGTAAGAAGAAAAGTGTCTGCAAAACAGGCAAAAGGGTCACAGACACCCCCACTCCTACTGTTAGGAGTCCCACACAAACACTAAGCTAATCAAGCATAGCATGTATGCAGAGGACTTAGCACAGACGCATACCATGTCCTGATTGTAGATTCTGTCTATATGAACCCTATAAGTCCCGATTAGTTGATTCTATGAGTTTTCTTGTGGCATCCTTGACCCCTTTAGCTCCTATAATCCTCATCTCCCACTTACACAGGGTTTCCTGAGCACCACCTAGTGTTTGGCTTTGAGTCTCTGCATCTGCTTCCATCAGTTACTTGAATAAGCCTCTTTGATGATAATTGGACTAGGTATCAATCTGTGAGTACAGCAGAATCAGCAGAATATCATTTCATTGTTTTTTTGTTTTGTTTTTGTTTTTTTTGGCCTGCCATGTTTGGTTCTACCTTAGGTCTCTGGCCTATCCAGCCTTTGGTTCCTGGTCATCCAGACAGTGTTAGGCTATGGTTCCATCTCATGGCATGGGCCTCAAGTTGGACCAGCCATTTGTTGGCTACTCCCACAAGTTCTGAGTCATAATTGCCCCAGCACATCATGCAGAAAGGACAGGATGTAGGTTGAAGGTTTTGTGGTTGGTTTCATGTCCCAGTTCTGTCAGTGGAGAAAGCTTACCTGGTTAAAGAAGACCCCCCACCAAGGTTCCATATCCTTTATTACTAGTAGTACTAACTAAGGTAACCATCATAGATTCCAGAAAGTTTCCATTTCACTCGGTTTCCATATCGCCCCCAAATTCCAGTCATCTCTCCCCGTACTCTCTCCCTCCACCCTCCAATCTGTCATAATTCCTCTGAATCTTTCCCCAGGAAAACGACAAATTCTATTCTATCTCCACTTTCCAAGGAGATTCATGCATCTCTCACTCAAGCCTTCCTTGTTACTTGGCCTCTCTGGGTCTGTGGATTGTAGTGTAATTATCCTTAACAGCTAATATTGAATTATAAGTGAAGTACAGATCATGTCTCTCTTTCTGGTCTACATTGAATCACTCAAGATGTTGTTTTTTCAAGTTCCAATAATTAGAGTAAAAGTTTCATGATGGCGACTATTTTTTTAATCAGGTAAGTAATACTGTACTGTTTAAATGAACATCATTTTCTTTTTTTTCCTTTTTATTTTGTTATTAGATATTTTCTTTATTTACATTTCAAATGCTATCCCAAAAGTTCCCTATACCCTCCCACTGCCCTGTTCCCCTACCCAGCCACTCCCCCTTCTTGGCCCTGGCATTCCCCTGTACTGGGGCATATAAAGTTTGCAAGACCAAAGGGCCTCTCTTTTCACTGATGGCCGAATAGGCCATCTTCTGCTACATATGCAGCTAGAGACTGGAGCTCAGGGGGTACTGGTTAATTCATATTGTTGTTCCACCTATAGGGTTGCAGACCCCTTCAGCTCCTTGGTTACTTTCTCTAGCTCCTCCATTGGAGGTCCTGTGTTCCATCCTATAGATGACTGTGGGCATCCACTTCTATATTTGCCGTGCACTAGCATATCTTCACAAGAGACCGCTATATCAGGGTCCCTTCATCAAAATCTTTCTGGCATGTGCAATAGTGTCTGGGTTTAGTGACTGATGATGGGATGGATCCCTGGGTGGGGTAGTCTCTGGATAGTCCATCCCTTTGTCTTAGCTCCAAAATTTGTCTCTGTAACTCCTTTCATGAGTATTTTGTTCCCTATTCTAAGGAGGAATGAAGTATCTACACCTTGGTCTTCCTTCTTCTTGGTTTTCTTGTGTTTAGCAAATTGTATCTTGGGTCTTCTAAGTTTCTGGACTAATATCCACTTATCCGTGAGTGCATATCTAGTGACTTCTTTTGTGATTGGGTTACCTCACTAATGATTATATCCTCCAGATACATCCATTTGCCCAAGAATTTCATAAATTCATTGTTTTTAATAGCTGAGTAGTACTCCGTTGTATAAATGTACCACAGTTTCTGTATCCATTCCTCTGTTGAGGGACATCTGGGTTCTTTCCAGCTTCTGGCTATTACAAATGAGGCTGCTATGAACATAGTAGAGCATGTGTCCTTTTTACCAGTTGGAACATCTTCTGGGTATATGCCCAGGAGAGGTATTGCTGGATCTTCCAGTAGTACTATGTCCAATTTTCTGAGGAACCACCAGGCTTATTTCCAAATTGATTGTACAAACTTGGAATCCCACCAGCAATGGAGGAGTTGAACATCATTTTCTTATCCATTCTTAAGTTCAGGGACATCTGGGTTGTTTCAGATATCTGACTACTATGAATAAAGCCTCAATGAACATGGTTGACCAAATGTCCTTGTAGTAGAATGGTGCATCCTTTTGGTGTATGCTCATAAGTGGTAAAGCTGGGTCTTGAAGTAGATCAATTCCTAGCTGTCTGAGAACTGCCAAATTGATTTCCATAGTAGTTATATAAGTTTGCACTCCCACCAGCAATGGAGGAGTGTATCTGTAGTTCCACATCCTCTCCAGCATATCAGCTGTCACTTTGCCATTGACCTTAGCTTTTCTGACAGGTACAAAATGAAATCCCAAACTAGTTTCATTTGCATTTTCCTGGTGGCTAAGAATGTTGAACATGTTTTGTTTCTCAGTCATTTGAGATTCCTTGATTGAGAATTCTCTGTTTAAATCTGTATCCTATTTTTAAATTGGATTACTTAGTTTGTTGATGTCTAGTTTCTTGAGTTCTTTATATATTTTGATATCAACCTTATGTCAGATGTGGAGTTGGCAAAATCTTTTCTCATTCAGTAGGCTGCCATTTTGTCCTTTTGGAGTGTCCTTTGTATCACAGATTCCTTTCAGTTTTGTAAGGTCCCATTTATTTTCAGTGCTTACAGGACAGAAGTTCTGCTCAAGAAGTTGTCTCCTGTGCCAGTGAGTTCAAGGGTACTCCCCACTTTCTCTTCTATCCGGTTCAGTGTGTCTGGTTTTATTTTGAAGTCTTTGATCCACTTGGATTTGAATTTTGTGCATAGTGATAAATATGGATCTATTTGCATTCTTCTACATGTAGCCAGCCAGTTAGACCAGCACCATTTCTTACAGATGCTTTTTAAAAATTGTGCATTTCTGGCTTTATCAAAATGCAGGTGTTCATAGGTATGTGGATTTATGTTTAGGTCTTTGATTCAGTCACAATGATCAACGTGATTTGATTTTAATGCTAATATTTTGTGGGTTTTATTACTATTGCTCTGTACTGCAACTTGACAACAGGGAAGGTGATACTTCTGGAAATTATTTTACTATTCAGGATTGTTTTAGTTATCCCAGGATTTTGGCTTTTTGTTTTTGCTGTTGTTGTTGCGTGTGTGTGTGTGTGTGTGTGTGTGTGTGTGTGTGTGTGTGTGTGTGTGT
>NC_034611.1:12792075-12807416 GCF_900095145.1 Mus pahari | reverse complement strand
TTGTTGTTGTTGTTGCTGTTGTTGTTGTGTGTGTGTGTGTGTGTGTGTGTGTGTGTGTGTGTGTGTGTGTGTGTGTTTATGAAACTGAGTATTGTCCTTTCAAGGTCTGTAAAGAATTGGGTCAGAGTTTTGATGAGGATGGCCTTGAATCTGTAGAATAATGGTTTTGGTAGGCTGACAACTTTTGCTAATTAACTTTTGTTAATCCAGGAGACATAGACAGTCTTTGTATCTTTTCCTCTTCACTTTCTTTCTTTGAGGACTTGTAGTTCTTGTCATATGGGTCTCCCAATTGCTTGGTTAGTTACACCAAGATATTTTATATTATTTGTGGATATTGTGAAAGGTATTACTCCTCTCGTTTTTTTTTCTCAACCTGTTTGTTATTTGTATATAGGAAGGTTACTGTTTTTGTTTGTTTGTTTGTTTGTTTTGTTTTGAGTTAATATTGTATTAAGCCACTTTGCTGAAGCTATGTCAGCTGTAGAAGTTTCCATATAGAAATTTTGGTGTTATATATATATATATATATATATATATATATATATATAACCATATAGTCTGCAAATAACAAACTTTGAGTCCTTCCTTTCCAAATTTTATTGTCTTTATCTTCTCAAGTTGTCTGTCTTATTGCTACACAGCTAGAACTTCAAGTAATATATTGAATATATATGGAGAGAATAAGCAGTCTTGTCTCGTTCCTAATTTGAGTGGGATTGCTTTGAATTTCTACCCATTTAATTTGAAGTTGGCTATAAACTTACTGTAAATTGTCTTTATTATGTTTAGTTATGCCACTCTACTTGTATCCTAGATATAGCCAATATTTTTATCATCAAAGGGTGTTGGATTTTGTCAAAGGCTTTTTTAGCATCTAATGAAATGATCATGTGGGTTTTTTTTTCTTTCAGTTTACTTATGTGGTGGATTACATTGACTGATTTTCATACATTAAACCATTCCTGCATCTTTGGACTGAACCCCACTTGATTATGGTAGTTGATCTTTTTGATGTGTTCTTGGATTCTGTTATTTTGTTGAGTATTTTTGCATCTACATTCATGAGAGAAAATGGTCTGAATTCTATTTTTTGTTGAGTCTTGTGTAGTACATTTATCAGCGTGACTCTGTCCTCATAAAATGAATATGACAATGTTCTTTCTGTTTCTATTTGGTTGACTAATTTGAGGCATATTGGTGTAAACTTTTCTTTAAAAGTCTGGTAGAATTCTGTGCTAAAACCAAATGGCACTGGGTTTTTGTTTTGTCTTGTTTTGTTTTGTTTCCAGAGACTTAATTACTGCTTCTATTTACTTAGGGGTTATAGTTCTATTTAAATTGCTTATCTGATCTTGATTTTACTATGGTAAGTGGTCTTGTTTGAGAAAATCATCCATTTCTTTAAAATTTTTCAATTTTGTGGAGTACAGGTTTTTAAAGTGTGACTTGATGATTTTTTTTAGATTTCATTAGTGTCTGTTGTCATTTTCTCCTTTTTGATTCTGATTTTATTAATTTAGATATTTTCTGTGTCTTTAAGTTTATTTGAATAAGGTTTTGTCTACCTTGTTTCTTGTTCATTTTCTCAAAGAGTCAAGCCTTTGTTCATTGAATTTATTATTCTTTTTGTTTCTATTATACTGATTTTAAAAACCCTCAATTTTATTACTTCCTGCCACTATTCCTCTTGTCTGTGTTTGCTTATTTTTGTTCTAGAGCTTTCAGATGTGATACTAAGTTGCTAGTATGACATCTTTCTAATTTGTTAATGAAGGCATTTAGTGCTATGAATTTCCCTCTTTGCATCACTTTTATTGTGTACCATAAGTTTGGGTATGTAGTGTATTCATTTTGTTGAATTCTACGAAGTATTTAATTTCTTTGTTTCTGTTTTGACTCAGTAGTCGTTCAATAGAGCATTGTTTAGTTTCCATAAGTTTGTAGGCTTTCTGTTGTTTCTCTTGTTGAAATCCAGCTTTAATTTGTGGTGGTCTGATATGATGCAAGGATTTGTTTAAATTTTCTTGTTTCTGATGAGATGCATTTTGTGACTGAGTATGTGGTCAGTTTTGGAGAAAGTTCCATGAGGTGCTGAGAAGAAGGTATATTCATTTGTGTTTGGGTGAAGTTTTTGTGGATGTTTGTTAGGTCTAGTATTTCTCTGTTTAGTTTTTGTCTGGATAACCTGTCTGTTAGTGTGAGTGGGGTATTAAAGTCTTGCATTATCAAGACTTTAAACAAACATGGGTGTCCTTGCATTTGGGGCATAAATATTAAGAATTGAAAGATAATCTTGGTGGATCTTTGATGAATATGAAGTTTCCTTTTTCTAATACTTTTGTCTTAAGTGATGTTTGATATTGATTTGGGTTTTTTTAGATAAATCAGACAGATATTCTTAGATGGGCATTCATTTTGTTATTCTGTGTCTTTTTATTAGGAAATTGCATCCATCAATATTGAGAGATATCAGTGACTAATTGTAGAGTAATTTTAGTCTAGCAACATGCTGCACTGATAATATTCAAGGTCTGTGTGATCCAGCTGGAATGCAGACACAATGTTAGTACATATCTTTAATCCCTCTGTCCGGAATCCTTTAGATCTCAACTTTAATTCCAAACCATGATGTCTAATTGAGAGACAAAGAGAGGGAGGGATGGAGGAGAGGGAGAGAGAGAGAGAGAGAGAGAGAGAGAGAGAGAGAGAGAGAGAGAGAGTTGGGAGTCAGTTGATTGAAGTTGAGAGTTTGGAGCATTCATTTGGGAGTCAGTGTAGTATATAGTTGAGCTCGTTAGTTTATGCAGAGCCAGTTTAAGCCAGAGAATAAGAACCCACAAGATTAATACAAATTGTCAGAATAAGTATCCCGGAGAAACCAGATTGAATCGGTCAGCTTGCAGAGGAGTTTGGACCAGAACAGCTGAATTGAACCAGCCAGCCAGAACTCTGAAAGAGTTAGAAATGGTGAGTTTATTCAGCACTAAAACTCTGAGGTAGTAATTACTTTTATGTTATAAGTACAATTAAATTATTTACATAGTTAATGGTTGTTTATTCCCATTTTTGTCTTGTTGTTGTTGGTATTGGTGGTGACGGTGGTGGTGGTAGTTTGTGTGTGTGTGTTCATATGTGCTTCCTGTTGGGGTTCATTACATTGTCACACAAACCATGGATACACTAATCTCAGTTAAACAAGAATAGTCTATTGAGCTCACACCATAACACTGGGTGTCCAGGACTACAAAAAGGACCGTGGAACTAGTCTGCTCTCTGGGTATACTTTTAAAAGGATATTCCAGGTTCAGAAGCTTAAATGACAAGGAGGAGAGGAAGTGGCTTACTAGGAAAAGTATTCTCTGATAACCTTTAAGCTGGTTGATTCTGAGTAAGTTAGGGGTGGTGGTGAATGTCTGGTGAATAGGGGAATGTCAGAACATTGAGATAACAGAACATGAGTATTATAATGTGTATTAGTCAGGGTTCTCTAGAGTCACAGAATTTACAGATAGTCTCTATGTAGTAAAGGAATTTATTGATGACTTACAGTCTGCAGTCTGATTCCCAACAGTGGTTCAGTAGTAGCTGTGAATGGACTTGTTTGCAAGTCCACATGGTTCTGATCGGTAAAGTTTCCTGCAGCCAATGGCTGAGCAGAGAAGGCAGAGACCAAGCTTTGAGCATTCCTGGGCTAGAGACTGGGAGAGAAAAGATGGAGATCTGCCATGTCTGCAGAAGGAAAGGAGAGCTATCACACCTGAGAAGACACAGGGCAGAGAGCATAGGCTGTCATGTAGGAGCTAGAAGAGAATGGCCCAAGAGGGCTGCCCGACCGGGTCCAGAGCAGCAAAAACAGAATATAGGATTTAGTAAGCAATAAATTGGGATTATCAGCAGGAGGTGGATTAACCACGTGTAGTTTCGGAAGTGACTCAGTCATTGAACTCATTAAGGCATATCAAAATAGAGACTGTGTGTGTGTGTGTGTGTGTGTGTGTGTGTGTGTGTGTGTCTTTCATTTGGGAACCCAGATCATTAGGACAAGTAGTGAGGATAAAAGTACGCTACAATAAACCAAAAAAGTTATCAATATGTAGTGGCTATTACTGGTTGTCAACTTGACTATATTTGGAATGAACTACAATCCAGAATTGGAAGGCTCACCAGTGGCCCTAATTTGGAGGCTGGGAGATAGAAGTTTCTGATCTGGATCTTGTTATGGAGATCTTGAGACACAGTGGCGATGGATTCCAGAAGATTAAGACAGGGAGATCTCTGAGTTCAAGGTCATCTGGGATTAAAGTTGTGGTGGCACACACCTTTAATCTGGGCTACACCTTCTGCTGGAGACCATATAAGGACATTGGAAGAAGGGAGTCCGGTTCTCCATCTTTTGCCTGCTTGCTGTGTGGGACTAAGCTAGATCCCAAATTAACATAAGAATACAAGCAGCATTAGGTAAAACCCACTACAGCTTATTAGTAGCACTCTTCAGTGTCTGTCACAAAAAACAGTGAGCTCATACATAGGTGCAGGAACAGCCACGCAGTGGTCAGCTCTGTCTGACTCACCATATTTTACCTTTCATTTGATGGTCCTGCAGAAAGCTTTGTGGAATTTCTTAAGATTATCAAACCTCATACAGAGCATTCAGAATATACAGAACAAAACAGGGTATGTGGACAGCATGTCCTTGAGCCAAGTCACCTTTCTGTGTCAATAACTGCAGGCATGTTACAGCAACAATATGAAATAGCTGACAGGCAAGGAACAAACTGGCTGTAGTTATTCAGGGGTTGGGTGGTCAGACCATAGTATTTCCCATCCTTTGGTTTTGCTGGTATACAGTTACTTATTGTGTTTAATGGGTGTCGTTAACCCTCCTTGGGTTATTATTTTTCTTCTAGTATATCCTGAAGGGCTGGATTTGAAGGCAGATATTGTTTAAATTTAACTTTATTATGGAATATCTTGTTTTCTCCATCTAGAGTGAATGAAAACTTTGCTGGGTATATTAAGTTGGACTGGCATTATATCCAGGTCCTTCTGGCTTTTAGAATTTCCATTGATAGGTTGGATGTAATTCTAATACATCTAACTTCATATGTTACTTGTTATTTTCCATTTGCAGCATTTAATGTTCTTTCTTTGTTCTGTATATTTAATGCTTTCGCTATTATGTGGCAAAGGGAATTTCTTTTTTGATTCAATCTATTTTGTGTTCTGCATGCTTCTTGTTCCTTTATAAGCATCTCCTTTAGGTAAGGAAATTTTTCTTATATAATTTTTTTTAAAATACTTTTTGGGTCTTTGAGCTGGCCCTTTTCTCCTTCCTAGATATGTATTTACTTTTAAATACCTTGGTCTTTTCATATTGTTTCTGATTTCCTGGATACTTCATGTCAAGAACATTTTCGATCGACCATTTCATTGACTGATATAACTATTTCTTCAATTACATCTTCAATGCCAGATATTCTCTCTTTCATCACTTTTATTATGTTGATGAAGTTTGCTCTATAGCTCCTCTTCAGCTACCTAGATTTTTTCATTTCTATAATTCTATGTTTGTGGGGTTTTTTGTTTGCTTGTTTTTATGGCTTGCATTTCCATCTTCATGTCTTCAACTGTTTTCCTATTTCCTTCGACTGTTTGTTCATTTTTTTCTTGGCTTTTTTTCAAAGGATTTACTAATTTCTTCTAACTTTTTTGCTTGTCTTTTCTTTGTCTTCCTTAAGGAATTTATTCACCCCCTCCATAAGGACCTTTATTATCTTCTTAAAGTTGGATTTAAGGTCTTTTTCTTATCCTTCAGCTGAATTGGAATGTTTAGGATATTCAGCGGTAGTAGATAGCTGTAGAAGGTCTGATGATGACATACTACCCTGACTATTCTTGGCTGGGTTATTATATTGGCCTCTGAGCATCTGAGTTTGGGTTGATTTTAGGTGTATGTACCAAATTCTGGGTTTGTTTTCATTAGATGTGTGCTTTATTCCTTGGTTTCTGTTTCCTCTCAGTTTTTCTGGTATGTGTGGCCTATGGTTGAATAAGGGGTCTCCATCCAAATTGGGGGTTTGAGTTATGAGGGCCAAGTGGCCTCTAATCCAGCAGGCAGTTTCCACCTGATTTTTGAAGCTGGAATATGGCCATGAAAAGGGGGGGGGGAGTTACTGGGGATAGAGTCTAGGGATGTGGGTACTGAGAGAATGAAAGAGGTCCACATGTTGGTGGCTTACCTGAAGCTTTAGTGGCAGAGCAAAAGGGAGTCTTTGTCTGTGTAGGGGCCTGGAACACAGTAAAGAGGAGGTGGGGGGGAGGGGTTGGGGATAGCATTTGAGGGTGACACTAAGAGAGTGGAGGAAATAAGTGAGTAAGCCTTCTACCTGATCTTCCAGTAGGTGTAACCTGTGGCTGGACAAGGGGTATCTGCCCAAGTTAGGGGCTGAGACATAACAATAAGGTGGGCAAGGGGCAAATGAGGAGCTAAAGAGAGGGGAAGGTCTATGGGTACGCAGCCTACCTGTTCTTCTGGAAGTTGCTGCCTGTAGTTTGGTGGTCTGCCTGAGGGACCCGAGAGTGGATTAGGTCGACAGAGACTATAACCTATCTTAATTGTCTAAAATTATGTATTTGATATTACACTCCTAATGAATACAACTTTGACAACATGCCCGTACTTGATCCAGGTGTGAGGCTAGCGTTCTGACTTCCCAGTGAGGGGTTGAGATAAACCACAAAAATCTCTGAACTTTACTTTCCACATTTGTAAAGTAAAGAAATTGATATGCCCTCTGCAGGCTCTTTGTAGTTTTAAAATGAAATATATCTAAACTGTCTGGAGCACAGACTGTGTTTAGAGATTTATGCCCTCTTCCCTTCCCTCCTGTACACCATCATTCTGACACCTTTTTTCTTTTTTCCTTCTGATTTTGATCTAGTTATGCCAGGGTGAGGCAAGTGAAATAAAGCTGAAGATTAAAGCTGAACAAAGAGCCTGGATGGCGATTTATTATTTCATTCTGGAGGAAGGATTATTCAGATAGTTCAGGATAAGAGAAAAAAAAATCTCTGCTTTATGCTCCCTATTAACGAGATGGTTCTTGAGCTATATGCTTTATTCTTGGTTCATAAACCTATTCGATGATAGTCAGTGATGATTTGAAGGCTGCTGTGAAGCAAGGGAAATGGCCACATTTCCTGGAAGACCATTCTGGATTAGAATAGCATTTATATTTGGTTCATGCAGAGATGATGATGGGAAAAATAAAACTAAACAGCACTCCTAAGAATCGAGGGTTCTATTTTCCCATTTAAATTCTCATTTGACTTTTGGAGTACCAGTCTAAAGTCATATAATTCCTGGGATTATATGGTTGGGAGTCACAGTGTGCGTGCTGGGACTCAAACTGGGGTCTTCTGCAAGAAGTGTTATTGACTGCTGAACCATCTCTCCAGACCCATTCATATGGCTTTTGTGGTAAATAGACTTGTAGCAGGTAGGAGATGAATCTAAAGCCATATTTATATTAGTTGTATTTCTTATTTTGTTTGATCAGTCCTTAATATGGATTCAATGTTTATGCTCCTTGAAATTTATGGTTTGAAGCTCTGACTCCCAATCTCATGATATTTAGGAATAGAGCTCTTAGGTGGTCCTTAGAATAAATAGATCCATTAGCATAAACTCTAGTCTAATGAGATTACTATACTTGTAAGAAAATACTATATCAGTGGTTCTCAACCTTTCTAACTCTGCAGCCTTTTAATACAGTTCCTCATGTTGTGGAGACTCCTAATCATAAAATTATTTTTGTTACTACTTCATAACTGTAGTTTGTTATGGTTATGAATCATAAAGTAAATATCTAACCTGCATGATATCTGATATATGAACCTTGCAAAAGAATCACTCAACTTCCGAAGGGCTTGCAACCCACAGATTTAGAACAGTTGTACTAGAATCCTCCCTTCGTTCCCTGTCCCTCAATGGCTTCTCAGTCCACTTGCCTCTCCTCACTCATCTGTCGACCAGAAAAACAAAGTGAAGAGAATAGCAAGAGAAAAACAAAAAGGAGCAGAGCAGAGTTGACTGGCATCCCAGGCTCAGACACCTGTGCCTTCTGAACACCTAGACTTGCATTTCTCTTGTTCAAACATAGATCTGTGCCATATTGTTAATGATAGTACAAGTGAGTCAGTTACTGCTTTTAAATTTTAAAACAGTTAACAATAATAAAACACATCACTTCTTCTTAAGAATTATACTATAAAATTGTAAAATTTGAGTTTCTTTTATTCCTTGGGAATTTACAACCATCAGTTCATCTATGATGGCTCTCTCTCTCTCTCTCTCTCTCTCTCTCTCTCTCTCTCTCTCTCTCTCTCTTTCTCCTTCTCTCTCCCTCTCTCTCTATCTCTCTCATACACACATACACACAGAGACACAGAGAGAAAGACAGAGAGAGAGAGACAGACAGACAGAGACAGAGACAGAGACAGAGACAGAGACAGAGACAGACAGACAGAGAGGGTTGAAGCCATGGTAAATAAATACATGAAGGGAAGTATCTATTGAAGACAGAAACTGAAATGTAGCTCCCAGGAGATCTGGTGTGAGGGCCTTTAAACACATTCTTGTATGTCCAAATGTCATAGTTAGCATATAGTCAGAAAATGGTTAGGAAGATTCAGAAAAATGAAACAGAGTGAGCCAGAGAAGATGAGGGGCAAGGCTGATATAGAAACTAGTCTCTGATATGGCTGTATAGGGTAAAAGAAGCTCTCCCTCTATCTACCTTATGTTCTTCATCTAGGATTATGAATGTTGTACTAGATAAAGGTAGGATTCCCAACAAAGGAAAAACAAACAAGTCCATTAATTGTGCATCATACATGCAACATGGGACAATAGTCAGAGATGAGTAACTATTGGTGTTTTTTTAAGGTATTTACAGTTTAGGATTAGTTTCTGTTTTAGGATGAAGGAAGAAAGATTTGAGGCTTTTAGATGACAGAGTGGTGACATATAAATAGTTGACCAGGAAAAGAATAGTACATGTTCTCATTTAGATTTCTGTTGCTGTGATAAAGCACTAACCAAAACTAACATGGGGAGAAAAAGAGTTATTTCATCTTATATCTCTCAGGTCACACCATCACTGAAGGTAGGGAATGCAGGCTAGGAGCTTAAGACAGGAACCTGGAGATAAGAACTGAAACAGAGACTATAGTGGGCCACTGCTTGCTGGTCAGCTTCCCCTGATCATGCTCAACCATCCTTCATATGCAGCCCAGACCCACATGCCTAATGATGATATGGCCTGCTGTGGGCTGAGCACACTTTTACCAATTAACAATGAGTTAATGCTCTTACAGACTTGCCAACATGCCAGTATGCTGGAGGCAATTTCTCAAGTGAGGTTTTGCTTCTTCCCAGGTCACTTGAGTGCATGTCAAGTTGACAAAGACTAAAGACAAAAGAAATGGGCTGTTTCACAAGGATTACATAGACTCAAGACTAAGCCTATCTATTAATGAGAGTTATTAGGGTTTTCCTTCTCTGGTCCACAGAGGAATAGCTCCACAAATGGAAGCTTGCTTTATTGCAATAAGATCTTTTGCAAAAGGAAACAATAAAGTCAGAGCTTTCTCTCCCTTTGTTGACTATTAAGAGCCTTCATCTCAAAATTATCCCTGTGCCCAATAGGGGATACCCAGGGACAAAATATTTTCATCTTAGTACATTTCTTCACTCTCGTATTTACGTTCTCAGTTATTTTAGATATGCTTACTAAATGTTACAAAGGGCTGGGAGTTAGGTATACACAATGACAAACACAAGCTGAGGTACAGCCTCCGAACACAGAAGAATCCAGGTCAGGGAAATAGACACAGGGACCACCATGCAGCCACAAAACCAGGCCTCTGATAAAAAAACATTTAAACAAATGTCTGAATAGAAAAGGGTAAATTGACTAACAGTTGGAGAGCAACATTCTGGGTAAGAGAGAGGCTGACAAATGCTTTGAAGAGGAGGCATCCTGACGTGTAACCATTACATCCATGAGGCCTGTGAGGACAGAATGCGGGAATGAGGACATAGAGACAGGGACAGAGTCTGAGAAGGGACATAGGGACAGGCTATGTAGGGAATGGCAAAGTTTTCTACAGCCTTAAAGTCTTATTTCCCCCTCATGGTTCATATAAAAACTGTTTCCTTTAAAAATCAGACTTTCTTGTTTTGATTTTGAGTGAACTTTAGATCTTCAAAGAAATGAAATGTACTGAGTCACATATTTCTTTCTCTTTTGTTTTGTATTAGATATAATCTTTATTTACATTTCAAATGTTTTCCCCTTTCCAAGCCTCCCCTTCAGACATCCCCTATCCCATCTCCCGTCCCCATTCCTCTATGAGCATGCTCCCTCCACCTCCCATCCTCTCGCCCTGGCATTCCCCTACACTGGGGCATTGAACTCCCTCAGACCCAAGGGCCTCTCCTCCCGCTGATGTCCAACAAAGCCATCCTCTGCCACATATGCGGCCAGTGCCATGGGTCACTCCATGTGTATTCTTTGGTTGGTGATCCTGTCCCCGGGAGCTTCAAGGGGTCTGGCCTGTTGACACTATTGCTCCCTCCATGGAACTGCAAACCCCCTCAGTCCCTTCTCCATCTCCTCCATCAGGGACCCCCAAGCTCAGTCCAATGGCTGACTGTGACCTTCCTCCTCTGTATTTTCAGGCTCTTGCAGAGAGTCATATCAGGCTTCTATCAATAACGTTTGGGCTTGGTGACTATATATGGGATGGATTCCCAGGTGGGGCAGTCTCTGCATGACCTTTCCTTCAGTCTCTGCTCCACACTTTGTCTCCATATTTCATCCTGTGAGTATTTTGTTCACCCTTCTAAGAAGCACTGAAGCATCCACATTTTGGCCATCCTTCTTTGGCTTCATATGGTCTGTGAATTGAATCTTGGGTATTCCTAACGTTTAGGCTGATATCCACTTATCAGTGAGTATATACAGTGTTTGTTCTTTTAGGAGTCACATTTTTCTTGTAGCATCAGATAATCTCCATGGCCTTCTGACCATATGTCAGCAGATTACTGAGCCTGAGTCCCTTGGACATGTTCCTAGTCACCTTTGTTTTTGTTGAGTTTGTTCTCCTTTTGTGAGACAGGGAGCCTGGAATGGCTGAGGTTGGGTATTTCCCTTCCCCACGGGCAGTTCCCCTGCCCTCTAGACCTTGTTAAGAAGAGGATAGACTGTCATGTTTAAAACACCCCCACTCCCACTTGTGTAGTCACAAAAGGCTGCATCTATAATTGGATGGATTCCAAGGGCTTTTCCTGAAAGATTATCTGAATACTTTGTCATTTAAGAAACTGTTGCTAGGGTGTTATCTGGTTTTCCATTCCTTTTTACTTTAAAATTCCATGTGCTGGAACCTCCTCTGGTAATCAAGTCAAGTTACCTTGGCTGTGTATCCATCTCACCTCTCAGTGCCATCTTGTTGGAGGAAGGAACTGACTGGAGTCTACATAATATTTCTTTAGTTCATACATAAGTGCTTCTTTTGAATACACCTGCAAGAAAGAGAATAGCTGAGAAAAATAGACAAAAAATTGAATGAACAAACATGAAGAGCCCTGATGGGTATCATGGTTATCACGGAGCTGTTACCACAACACCTGGAAGCAGCAGTTTCTGGGAGAAACTATTGATTTAGGCTGATGGTTGCATAGGATTTCAGCCTATTGTGGTGGACAAGGAATGGCAGAGCAGGTGGACCATGATTGAAGGAGCTTGTAGCAGAGGCTTGACCTGAAACGAGGCACCTTAAAAGATTACAGTGAGCTGCTTTTGCCAGCTGTGCCCTGCATTCTGAAGTTTTCCCAACCTTACAAAATAGCAGCACCTGTTGTCTTTGACCAAAGTAAGCAGGTTTTGGTGCATTCATTTTTGTTTGTTTGGTTGGTTGGTCGGTTGTCTTTTTAACCTAAAAGTACAATAAAGGTAAAAATAAAATAAAAAATAATTTTGGTTTCCTACTAGTCCTAATCAGGCTCACCAATTCTTCCATCCTTTCTTTCTTTATCTCATGTGGCTTCTTCTCCTTCTTAACTGTTTCTCTCTTCTTTTCTCTTAAATAGGTCATAGCTTGCCAGCTGTTGTCACCTCTGGGACAATGGCTGGTAAAATGTTCAAAGCCTTGGCGACCTAATGTGACTCGCTGGGTTTTCTCAGGCCACAGTCATTGCCCATTATGCCATCTGATGAACCAGACCATGCTAAGGCACATGCTGAGTCCTCAGAAAATAGCTCTTTGCAGCATGGTATAACTAAGACAGAATGAAATCTGGTGCCAGAATCTCTGTGTTTGAATCCTATCTCTTTGACTCCTAGTTGTATGAACTGATAAAAATCAGTCACACCAGACAGCATACTCCTTGCCCGAAAACTGAATGTTAATGTTATCAAACTCAGCAGGACCTTTGAAGATTAAATAAAAGAATGCAAAACACTCATGTGAAAGAATGCTGGGAACCTGTACAGACCATTCCACAATATGGATTTTCATTCATGAGTTCCCCATCATCCAAATCTGCTTCCCTTCATTACCAACTTGAGAAGTATATAACAAAAACATGACATTACCCTTGATGATAATAATGACTACCACTTAATTAGCACTTACTTGCCTCTGGGTAAGCTTCTGGCCTTACAGTTACATAGAGGTATAAAGAGGTAGATAGTATTTCAAACAATGCTCACACTAAACAAAAAAAGATAGTGTCACGAAACCACAGACTTGTCAAGGTTATGTTCTATGTTCTGTGAGATGGAAGCCTGTGTTCCATTAATTCTCCAACAAGCTTTCAAAAAAAAATTCCATCAGTACTTGCTTATTGTAAACCTATGGAAGTAAAGCTCTTCTGACCCTTGTCTAATTGCATCAGAAAGAAAACTAGGCTCATGCTAAGGAAGTGGTACCATGTGTCATTAGTAGAGTGATCACATGCCTTTTGATGCAGCTTGAAGATGAGCCCTGCTAAACACCTGACCAAAAAGCCACAATGAATCCCATTTGTTGTGCACCTAGCATTTTTTTTTTCTGATTGAATCAGCCCATCTGTTGAAAGAACTTTGCTGTCTGCCGAGGTTCTCAGAGAGCTGTCAAGTACAGGACTTACTTCTCTCTGCTTCTAAAGGAGGTTCATGGTCCCAGGTGTTCCTTACTCACACAGCAAATGTCCTTTAGGATTACAACTCTATCATTGGTGACCTAACCTAAGAAGATTACTTAGAGCTAGGCTGATATTTGGATAGGAAAATAAGAATACACATCTAGTGCCAGGTTAGGAGGACACGCTTGACAGTCTGTTTCCATTCTATCATGTCATAATAGATTAAGCATATCTTCTGTAAAAAAAGAATCAGGCCAACATTCAGAAGAAAGTACAGGGAAAGGAGAAAGCTGTAAAAAGTCCTCCCTTGAGTTGAGTTAATTTTAGTTAAATCTATCCCTTTGTATAAAAAGTATCTCTATCCCGATGATTTAATATTCTTAAAAATGTTAGAAAGCTCAGAATTAGGAAATGAAAACTTATCAATAGAATAAGACTTCACAAACCATAAACTGTTTTTCCTCAAGACAAAATGAAGATTTGTATATACCTTTCACTACCTACACCTTATCCTTGGACATTTCTATTTAACAATACAAACAAACAACGGCCACAAACCACAGGGGAAAATATTCAAGGAGTAAAATAATTTAAAATAGTATATGCTCAAGCGTGCTTAAGGATAAACTCTTTCTATTCTTATGCTGAGCTGGCATCTGAGAGGAACATAGTACCTTCTTCACTATACCCCAAAGCCAGAGCAGAAATTACTCTGATCATCTTAGAAAGCAGCTTAGTAGTGCGGAATATGGGAACAAGCATCAGAGCTCTGAAGGGGATCCTCCCCCCCCCATCTCATTTAAACACAGCCCAAACAACATCCAAGCAGAGCACATCGAGCATCAGTATGAGGTCATACCAGACCACTCCTGCTTTTTAAGTTACGCTTTTTATTTTTAGCACAATGAAATGTTGTCAGAGAACATGGGCAGCAACCAGGGATGTGAATCCTGATGCTGTGGTAAGAAAACAGCCTTGGATGAGAGGGTTTTTTGTTTGTTTTGTTTTGTTTTGCTTTTGCTTTTGCTTTTGTTCTGTCTTTTCTCCTTACATTAGTACTGATCCATTCCTTCCCCTTGCTGCTCAATTTCTCAGAGGTTTCTGAATAAAGCAGCTTATAGATGAGAATTTATCCATGACCTACATGCTATATATTGCAATTACCAAATGTGGTACTATCATTATCAAGGTTTCCAATTTTCAGTTTGAATATTTCACACTCTCTGCTTCTACTACTGGAGAGTAACTTTTATGATGTGAAAAGTATAATGGCAAGTTCAAGATAACTGGTCAAAAATAACTTGCTTTGTGAACTTCACCTCTTAAAGCTACAGTTATTTCAGACAATTCTACTAAGAACTATCTATGAACAGAAACCCTCATATTGTATATCCATCTCAGTTTTGTAGAATCTACTGATTCTTCATTAATTTTTCATCATAGTTCTGGTATTTAATAAACATGAGTGGTTGTTTTCCTTGGCCTAAGTGACTGTGCTAATCTAGTTGATTTGTGTTCATAAAATATGAGAAATATGCTTTTCTTGCACTGTTCCAAGGACAGAGGCTGGTATGTGATTTATTGACTTGACTTACAGCAAAACATATCAGGAAAATAGTAGCTTCTGGAATATTTAAGTACATTTATAAGTTCCTACTAAAATATGATTAAGATGTATGGCTTTCTGCATAGTAATATTTTAGTAATAACCACCATGGACAGAAATTGGTGCCCAAAGATAGTTTGCTGCTAAAAATTGAAAATGAGAACTTCAGATACATTCTTCTTGAACCTTGAGTTCTTAGAAAAATTACACATTTAAAAGAAAGCATTTCTCATGATTATAACCTAGAAGGGGAAATGTAGAATAGTAAAATATAGGTAGGACATATTAACATATCTGTTAATTTCCCACATATGGAAAGTTCATGTCCAGTTAAAATATTTTAAAAGTCATAGTTGTAGAGATTCTGAAGATTTTTATCAGCTTCTTGCAGAATTGTTTATTTAAATAATACCTCCCAATCTTAATTAGGTATACTTATATAATTTATGCACATTAAAACTTATTTATTTATTTATTTATTTATTTTGGTTTTTCAAGACAGGGTTTCTCTGTGAGGCCCTGGCTGTCCTGGAACTCACT
>NC_034611.1:12753121-12791935 GCF_900095145.1 Mus pahari | reverse complement strand
CGTGCACCACCACGCCCGGCCTAAAACGTATTTCTTATAGAAAGCCTACAATACTGATATGTTGGTACTGTTATTTAACTGAAGATGACTAAAGACAAACAGCTTGTAGTCTAGATGATGAAGGACAAATGAGTTCCGAGGATAGAACCCAATATTGAACCCCAGCTTCACAGCCTTATGACATCTGTATGTGGTACCTCTCATTAGGAGAAGGACAAGGACTTTGTGGTGTCTTATGCCTTTCTGTTTTACCATGGTCAGGATATATGGTTTATATGGATAATTTAGAATGTTTTTCTTTGAGTGTTTTTATAAAAAAAACCCCAGACAATCCTTGTTTACTCACAGGGTGTCCTTGGAAATGTAGAAGAATGTTGAAACACTGTGAAGAACTACCAATGAGAACATTTGGGATGCCTAGCTAAAGAGATATTACTGATGTACAAAGTATCCTAGGGGCACATAAAGGCATTGGAGATCAGAAAGGTGAGTTTTTATGTCAGTAGATAGATGTTAGAGGTATAAGTGTCTAGAGGCTGGAGCATGTCATGTGGACATCAATTCTATTATTCAGTCAGCACAATGACAGAGAGAACAAGCCAAAGGAGAACAGCTGTTACAGATCCATCCACACATAGCAGATTTCCTTCACTATTGAAGCAGTGACTGTACTCTGCTTCCAGAAGGGCAAAGTGGTGGCCATGTTTGTGTCAGAGCTGTCAGTTCAAATGAGTCAAGCTTTGGAAAATAGGGATGCTGGCAGGACATTAAGGCTCAAAGGCATGTGTCCAGAAGATGTAGATTACCTCATACTTCCCATGGATATTTCTGTGGAAGCAGATAGTGTTACTCAGGAGCCCATATCTATAAATAAATATGAAGACAAGAACACGAAGCCTTGGAATGTAGCCATGGAGCTGACGTTATAAGCTGAAGCATGGCTTGTGATTGCTTTTCTGATCCAGATGTGACTCTGATGGACAGATGTAAACTAAGTAAGCAGCAAGTGGAGTGAGGTGAACAGCAAATACAAGAATATTGGTTGCTTTACAGTGTCATTGCTAGGCAAGGTGGACCGAGAGCAGCTGGACATGGGGCTATCAGACTCTGGTGTAACTTTTTATTTTATTTTTCTTCTTTTTGGAGATGGCTAAGTCAAAAATAGCACCAATCTCAGGCAACGGTATCTACAGCTGCTAAGGAAAGAACAGCCTTCATTCAAATGCGCTGCAGGAAGGACAGCTGGTCACATCGGTCTCTTCAGCCTTCCTCGTGAGCATATTTAGCAACATACTCAGTGGCAGTTTCTTTGAGAATAAAAGACACTGATGGATATCTGGGATAACTCCAGCTCCGTTTATATTTGCATAAAGAGTACTTATCAAGTCCTACTCCATTATGTTCACATTCAACTCTCTCTCTAGTTATCCTCACTTCTTAGTTTTAATACAGAATGCATTAGCCTTTAAAATAGAACGAAGTAGCTAATAAAATATAGAGGAGTCAGCATTAAAAGTCAAGAAATAGCCTGGGTCACTTTTGTGATTGCACCAAGCAGATGGGACGACAAGATGGTTCCTGTATTTGTTTGCGGCTAACACTCTGTTCTGTAAACATCAAAATGGCTCTTCCATTATATCAACTGATTGTTAGGTTTTAAGTGGAATGAATAAAGGGAGGGGTCCTCACACAGTTATGACAAATAGACTCACAAACTAGGCCTAATATTCAAAATGATACAATTCATAGATGACATACATACATGATTCATGATATATGATATATAATATATGATATAATATAACATTATATAATATGTATTATATAATATATATAAGCACCATGAAAGTGCCAAGACCATCACAAATAATATATAATACTAGACAAAGGGTTTTAGGCACTCACAGATGGATACAGGTTACATACAAACCAAGAAGTAACCTTGAGATGGGCCTTAAAGAATAAGCAGAATTTTGAAATATAAATATGAAGATGCAGTGACAAACATCTTTAGCTTTTTGTGGAAAAAATAGAGAGAATGAAAGTACAGTTTCTGTCCTGTAATGTCAGATTTGCTGTTAGTTTTGAGCATTCTGAACAGGAAACAGATATGTTTGTAACTGCAGGTTTAGGAAACAGCCCACATGTGCAGGTGGTTGGTCTTCTTTGCCCAGGGTGAAGAGGGAGGGCAGGATTAAATAGAACACAGTTGGGTTCCTCCCAGACATATTCTTCTGGTTAGATTTGAAATGAAGGATTACTTCTCATCAAAATAAAAACTTTCATCTACAATACTATAAATGCTCAAATAGGAGAAAATAAAAATGATTGTTGTGATCCTGTCTGTAATAATAATCAATACTCTGGGTCCTAACAGGAGTAGGTTAGGCCACTTTTATCTTCTCTTTTGCAGCAGGGAACCCCATCTCACCATTAGATGTCAGTCTCTGGTCTGGGTCTTTGCCCATTGCTGCCTCCCAGAAGCTCCATCTAATCTTTCTTGGACACATTTGTGTTTCTGCCCCACTTTCTCACAGTTCATCAACTCAAGTCCAGCATTTGAAAATGTCTCTATGGGTAAAGAAATTCTTCACTATCCATTGTCACTGTCTTCTTCATAGAAGCCAAGAAGACCTGCAAGTATGGATCTAAAGGCAATCATCTCTTGAAGGACAGTAGAATCATTTAACAATAGAATGAGGGTTCAAGACACCCCAAATGGCTACCCTCCAGAAAGAGAACTTGTCAGATGTTTGGGAAAGGAATAATCTCACAAAAGAACACATAGAGAAACTGAAATTAGTCCAGCTTATCAAACACCTTACCTCATTTGGAAAGAAGAGAGAGAGAGAGAGAGAGAGAGAGAGAGAGAGAGAGAACCTGAAAGAGGAAACAGATAAATTATTAAAGAAACCTATAACAATACAAACAGTAGAAAGAAATGAACAAAACATATCAAGATCTAAAAATGGAAATAGGATCAATAAAGAAAACACAGATTGAAGGAAATCTGGAAATGAAAAATGTAGGAATTTGAACAGGAAGCTCAGAGGCAAACCTCAGAAACATACTACATGAGATAGACGAGAGAGTGCCGGGCACTGAAGCAAATATAGAAGAATTGGATGCCTTGGTCAAAGAAAATGCCATACTAAACAAAACAAAGCAAAGCAAAACAAAACAAAACAAAACAAAACAAAACAAAAACCATATGGTGTAATAGAGAAAGACAGTGCAAAAGTTTCTCTATCTTGTTTTCTTGCTGAAGCTCTCCCAGGTGTTAGTGGAATTTGATCTCCTTGAAGGAGTATCTATGGAAAATTACCCAACCCTATTCTAGGAGCCTGAGGTCCTAGCTAAGTTACCTTCTGTTGAAACTTCCTGTTTGTGTGGAACTCACTCCAGAAAACTGCTTATTTTAGCTTCTGGTAACTTTTTTCTTCAAACTGCTTGCTCTGCATAGCTCCCCTGCATTTGGTGAAGGAGATACTAATGATGTGATTTGCCCTTAAAAAAACAAAACAACAACAACAAAAAAAAACAAATAAAACAAAAACCTCATGTTCTGTACACTCAAGGTCCCAAATTATTGGGTGTGGTCCCAGCCATCTGGAATAAAAACTTTCAGTTGGCTGAAAACTCTAAGTGGTCATCTCAGGTTAGATCCTTGTAACACTATTAACTTGCCTTTTAGAGCAGCCGTCATCATGTCCCACAAGGTTGCGTATACTGTGCTTTCTTTTTCATTCAATCCTGAAAAGTCTAGTTTCTTTCTTAATTTCTGTCTTGAGCCATTTTGTGTTCAGTAGTTACTTACTTTTCATAAGATTGTAAGCTTCCAGTTGTTTCTGTTTTCGTTGACATTCAGCTTTAGTCTGTTGCGGTCAAATAATATACAGGAAAAAGTCAATATTTTTGCATTTCTTGAAAATTGCTTTGTGTCCAGGAATGTGATCAATTTTAGAGAAAGTTCCATGAGGTGCTGAGAAGAAGGCATTTGCCTTTATGTTTGAGTGAAATGTTCTATATGTATCTTAGGTCAACTTTACTTCTGATATCAGTTAGTACTGGCATTTCTCTGTATGGTGTTAGTATGGATGACCTATTCATTTGCCAGAGTCGGGTATGATGTCTCTCACTATCAGTGTGTGAGGATCAATATATGAGTTAAGCTGTACTGATGTCTCTTTTACATATTTGGGTGCCCTTGTGCTTGGGGTGCAGTCTAATTGTTAAGAATGGCAATATCCTCATGTGGAGTTTCCCTTTCATGAGTATGTAGAGTTCTTCCCTATTTCTTCTGGTTAGTTTTAGGTTGAAGTCTATTTTCAGGGGTTAAAATGACTATGTAAGTTTGCTTATTAGGTACATAATAAGCTTGGATATCTTTTCCCATCAGTTGACTTTGAAGTGATATCTATTCTTGTTGTTAAGGTGTGGTTTTTGTATTTGCTAGGTTGGATCCTGTTTTCTTGTTCATTTATTTTTTTTTTTAAATCTGAGTTCTTTTTTTGTTAAATTGGGTAATTGAGATCATTGATGTTGGGAGATATCAATAAGCAGGATTCGTTGATTACTGTTTTTGTGGTTTTGTGATGTGTGTGTGTGTGTGTGTGTGTGTGTGTGTGTGTGTTTCCTCTCTTTTGATTCTCAAGTCCAGGATTATTTATTTCCCCATATTTTCTTGAGTGTAGTTAACATTTTCAGTTAAAGTTTTTCTCCTAATAATCCTCCTGTAAGGCTGGATTTGTCGACAGATATTGCTGAAATTGGGTTTTATCATGGAATATCTCATTTTCTCCGTTTATTATTATTGAAAATTTGGATGGGTGCAGTAGTCTTAGTTATCATCCACAGCCCCTTCAGTCTTGTTCATCTGTCCAAGCCTTTCTAGCGTTTAGAGTCCTCATCGAGAAGTCAGGTATAATTCCAACATGTCTGTCTTTACATATTTTTTTGTCTTTTCCTTTGCATATTTTAATAATCTTTCTTTGCTTTATAGTCTAGTGTTTTTATTATTATGGGACAAGGGAAATTTCTTTTCTGGTCCAGTCTATTTGGCATTCTGTTTGCTTCCTGTAACTTGATAACCATTTCCTTTTTCAAGCTAGGAAAATTTTCTTCTATGATTTTGTTGAAATTATTTTCTATATGTTTGACCTAATTTTCCTCCTTCCTCTACTTCTATTATCCTTAGATTTTTTTTCATAGTATCTGAGATTTTATGAATGGTTTCTGTCAATATCATGAAGACCTCACCAGAAATGACCACCGAGACACAGTTTATAGTCAATTAAAAGTCTTTATTCCAGCTTGCTGGAGCTACACTTAGCTATTTGTGACCTAAGTATTGCCCAGGGCATTTACACCAAGGGGTTTTAAAAAATGCAAACACCACATCTCACTCAGGAGCTGCAAGGGGATGTATGACAGCTCATTCTTGTGAGAATAATAGCATTTGAAATTTAAATAAAGAAAATATCAAATAAAAAATGAAATAAAAAAAGAACACTTAGCCATTGCTAGTGGATAAACTTATACAGTCACTATGGAAATCAGTGTACTAGTGCCTCAACAAGATGGGAATCAATCGGCCTCAGGACCTAGCTATACCACACGTAGACCTGTACCCAAAGGACACTCAGGATGATATTTTCTAGTTCTACCTACTTGATTCCAAAATTGGTGATGTCCTCATTTGTAGAGTTGTTAGCTTGAGTCCACTCAACTAACGGGCATGGCTACTTGGGGAAATGGAACTCAAAGATTTTGACTACGTTTACCCCACACTGTCATCTAGGAAAATGCTGGGTTATAGGGAAGCACGAAGGCACCACTCCAGGGGTCAAAAAGTTCTGTCTGAGACATCAGAAAGCTGGAGCTGGTTTGGGGGTCCTCTGGCCTGGGACGAGGCCTGGGACTGTGGGGTTCTTGGGCTCTTGGTCATCCAGGTGCCACTGGGAGTTGAAGAAGAGTAGAGACTAGAGTGTGTGTAGGGGTGCCGTGGGCTGGGAGCAGTGTCTAGCCCAGGGTGGGGGTGACAGAGAAAGGGGAACTCCATCTTGTCCCAAGGTGAATAGTCCTTGGCTTGGCAGATACAGATGTGGTGGTGGTGGTGGCTGGGAGCACAGGAGTCTAGACTGTGGCTCTGTAGTTAAAGGCCTTCTCCATGGCTCCCTGAGGCAGACATCAATGAAAAGAGACAGTCTGTGGTTCCAAACAGCTTATTGCCATGGTGAAAAACGCACGTGTAAAATCATACCCAACTTCTCAAGGTGGGCCTAAGATTATACACCTTTTTCAGGGAGGAATGTCTGGAAAGGGAAGCTTATTGGCTATGCCCTCCAGGCCTCTAGGTACCTCTTTAGCATGGGGAACTCTGTTTGAGCCTACATGACCACAGGCCACCTCTCTTTTATGTGAGAAGCATGGCACATGCTCCAAGTCAGGAGTCTGGCAGGGAGCTGGGAATTACCTAAGCCTCAGGTGTGTGCCCACCAAGGTTCTGGGTCTCAACCTGTTCTACCTTACCAAACTTTCTGGCATGGTCTTACATCCCACACTCATTTTTAATAGCTGAGTAGTATTCCATTGTGTAAATGTAACACATTTTCTGTATTTATTCTTTGGTTGAGAGACCTTTGGGTTGTTTAAAGCTTCTGGCTATTATAAATAAGGGGGCCATGAACATGGTATCCTTGTGATATGGTGGGGCATCGTTTGGGTATATGCCCAGGTGTGGTATAGCTGGGTCTCCAGGTGGATCTATTTCCAGTTTTCTGGGGGAACCTCCAGATTGATTTCATGAGTGATTGTTGTTGGCATCAAGCCTCTGAATCAAGTGATGATGTCATCCATAGGCGACAGAGACCATGGATGGATCTGCTGCCATGGCAACCGCTATATATTTACCTGCCATATCTTACCTGCACCAGGTGTGCAGAGGTGCATGCCATTACTTCACAAAAAAGCAGAGCCCCCTGACCTTCTCTCCTCCTCCTCTTCCTCTTCCTCCTCCTCCTCCTCTTCCTCCTTGTTTTCTTCTTCATCATCCCCTTTTGTCCCCCCCTTCCAATAAATTTCTCCCCCATGAAACTATACTGACCTGGTATGATCTATCCAGATGAGCTGTGATTCTAACACAACATTAGTGCGGGGACTTGGGGATAGCTAGACCCAGGCATGTTGCAGGGACCGAGCAACCAGAGCCATGGTGATCTGCCTGCAGCAACCTTGCCACTGCCACCAACAGACAGTGGGTTTCTAATGCAGATGCAGACACTCCCCCACCCCGTGGGGTCCCCACTGACACCCCCCACCCCCAGCTGCAGGCAACTTAGACACTGATGCCACCACATGGGTTTCTGCCACCACAACTGCAAACTGCTGCTACCCATCACTGTGCAATACACAGACTTCCACCAAGTGAGCCGCTGCCATTGTGGTCCACCACGTGGGCTACCCTCTGCCGTGTAGATTAAGTCCCACAGGCCAAACTTCATTCAGACGGGTCCACCACTTGTAGTTTCACTTTTTCTGCTTTCAGACTGCTAAATTTCTCACCCAAGCATTAGCAGATTGGTAAGGTTTTACCCTCCAATCAGTGGGGAGAGCCCCGGTTTCCCAGAAAGGTGTGGACAGCCTTCATGGGCTAGGGGGTTGGTGTTTCATGGCCATGGTCCCTATGACCAGCCTCCTAGCTGACATACAAGATAGGACTTTAAGCCTTGGGTAATTACCCTCCAGAAAGTGGTTTCTAATCCCCCACCCTGGGCTCTTGCAGCCATTCAGAAAACCCTAGGCCTAGATATAAAAGCTTTCTGGTGAGTCTGGAACTTACTGTAACCTCCAGATGGTCCACATGATGATCTGGTCACCTAGACTGGCTCGTATTTCTTGTATTTGTTATTGAACTTTCTTGGGATGCTGCAGTTCAATAACACCCCCTTCACCCAATGTTGTCTGCGACAATGCCTCCAGGCTCCCCACTGGATTATCCCTTGGAAAAATCTCAAATCTCTAAATTTAACACCTGACTTGAGGGTATCTAAGCTGGTACACCTCTGCAATAAGGTCTGGATTCAGTATCCAGTAGACAGTGGCTCTAAATGACAACCAAATAGCACATTAGATCCAATTATTTTATGGGATCTACATACATACTGCCAATGGTTGGTAAATGGAAAGCGGTCTCCTATGCCCAAGCATTTACCTATCTTCACTCCAACCTCTGTGTTTTTCTGGTTCCCCAACCAGAGGAGGGTAATTACCCAAGGCTTAAAGTCCTATCTTGTATGTCAGCTAGGAGGCTGGTCATAGGGACCATGGCCATGAAACACCAACCCCCTAGCCCATGAAGGCTGTCCACACCTTTCTGGGAAACTGGGGCTCTCCCCACTGATTGGAGGGTAAAACCTTACCAATCTGCTTCTGGCCATGAAACTTCCACCAGATGATGCTACAGCCCTTGACCCAGCTAAAGAACTGCCTCCTTTCCACTGTAGAGCTGTTTCTATGCCTTCAAAAACGCAAACTGCTGCCTCTGTTTCTTCTTCTCACCAGACTACCCCAGAGCCTCTTTGCTTGACCTCTCCAGACAACTTACCTCATCCCGTGCCAAATGCAGGTCGCTCCAATTACCCTGCATTCGCACCTACCTTCAGCCCTTCCATCACCCGCTCTAAGGCCACAGTCAAACCCCCAAGTTCCTTCCCCCACCCCAACACATGACCAGATCCTTCCTTTAAGGGAAGTTGCCAGGGTAGATGGCCTTGTACATGCCCCTTTCTCACTGAGTGAACTTTCCCAAATAGAAAGCAGACTGGGTTCCTATACATCTAACTCCTCCCTGCCTTTATTAAAGAGTTTCAGTATATTAATGTTATAGCTTGAATTGCTAAGATGTACATATATGATTCTTACTAATAATTTACTTCCTGACAATTGCAAGTGACTTTGGGAGCAGGCGAAAATACATGCAGATGAGATTCATCAAACAGATGGAACATATCCAATCGGATTTGAGGCAGTACCTGACCAGATCCTCGATGGAATTATAATTCCCCAGGTTTTATTTTAGCCAGAGATAGATTCATAACCTGCCTCCTGGCCAGTCTCTGTAGGACAGTCTTAAAACCAGTAAATTTTGAAACACTCCAAGAGGTCATCCAGGACAAACAAGAAAATCTGTCTCAGTTTTTAGAAAGCCTTACAAAGGTCTTACTGCAGTATATTAATCCAGTCCCTGAAAACCCAAAAGGTAAGCAACTTCTGATGTTCTACCTTTTTTCCCAGAGCTACCCAGACATAAAGCTACACTTAGGCGGTTGGAGAAGGCCCCCCTAACTCCACAGGCAAACATTCAATGTATACCATGGAAAAAGATGAAAAGATCCACAAACAAAAATATCATATCCTGTGTGACCAGCCTCAGCCACTGCCCCAGAATCTTGATCTTCTAAGACTCAGAGACCACAGGTTCCTGCTACAAATGTGGTCCACAAGGGCAAGGGCTTGCCCTAACCGCTGTAAGCCAAAGGGGCAATGTCCTAGGTGCCATCAGGAGGGGCATTGGGCAGTTGATTACCCTCATGTCACATAGGACAGAGGGACATCACTCCCAGGTAACCCTCTAGCCGATCCCTAGGCTTGGCTATGGACAACTGAAGAGGCCCAAGCTCCCTTGACCCAAACACTGACATCACTAGCAGGAAGCCCCAGGTAGTTATCATGGTATTTGGGCAGTCCATTTCCTTTCTCTTGGACACTGGGGCCACTCTTGATCCTGACATTTTTGGGGACCCACGTCCCCCTCTTCTTTCTCTATCATTAGGGTAGGAGGGCAACCTTACCTTCCTCACCAGATCCCACCACTTAGTTGCAGTTTTAGGGGTATACCTTTTACCCAACTCCTTTTTGGTAGTGCTGACATATCCTGTCCCCTTATTGGGAAGGGGTCTTCTAGCTAAGTGGGAGCCTCTCCTTCCTTTGCTCCCCCTATTTGCCTAAACCAAAGCTTGCCAGCAGCTCCTCTCATTCTTCTTCTAGCCAGTCAACCAACTAACCCTAACATGTGGATTCCCTCACCAGCTTCTCAGGTAGACCCTGAATCTGGGACATCCAGAACCCCTCTGCTGCTAAACATCATTCTCCTTACTGGACTCTACCAGGTACATCACCCAAGCTCAATATCCTCTCTCATTCTCTCTCCAGAGCCTCAGGGAGCTTAAGCCTATCATTTCTGACCACTTAAGAAAACAAGTCCTTCACCTTACCACTTCCTCCTTTAACACCCCTATACCAGCAATTAAGAAACCTAATGGAATCTATTGCCTGGAACAAGACCTCGGGGACTTTCATTCTTCTGTAGTTCGCCTCTATCCTGTTGTGGCTATACACTTCTTTCCACTATACCCTTGGGGACTTCCCACTTCTCAGTTCTCTATCTCAGGATGCATTTTCTCTATCCCTCTAGAAGCCCATTTACAGAACATATTTGCCTTTACCTGGACAGATCCTGACACCCACTTCTCTACCAAACTTACCTGGACTGTTTTACCTCAGGGATTCTGGGACAGCCCACTCCTATTATTTGGCTTCTGACTTACTTTCTCTGTCCTTCCCTAAATCTAAGATTGTTCATTGCATGGATGATATTTTTCTCCATAGCCCCTCTCTAAAAATTAGCCAAGCTGACACCTCTGCTCTTCTGATTTCATTTCCAGTCGAGGCTACAGATCTCACATTCTAAAGTCCAACTGTGCACTCTTCGGGTCACCTATTTGGCACCAAGGCTATTACCTTAGATAGAAAGAATCTGATTCAGGCTCTAACTGTTCCTTCTACAAAGGAATAGACTTTATAATTCCTAGGAATAGTTAGTTTTTTACTTTGCTGGATTCCTTCCTTTTCCTTCCCTTTTCACCCCTTATATGAAGCGGCATTAGGCCCCACTCATGAACCTTTTCTCAAACCTGTTACCAAGCTTTTTCAAAGCCTCCAATAGGCTCTCCTTAAGGCCCCAGCCTTATATCTCCCTTACTTAACTCATCCTTTTTCCCTCTACATAACTAAAAAAGAGGGATTTGCCCTTAGAGTCCTAGGTCACCAACTGGGACCCTCTTTTGTATACTTAAAAAAACAAACAAACTAGATCTAACCATCCAGGGATGGGTACCTTGTATTTGCACCTTAGCAGCTGCTGAACTCTTTATTTGAGAGTCAAAAAACCAAACCAAACCAAACCAACCAACCAACCAAACAAACAAAAAAAATCCCCTAACCTTTGGGTCATCTAAAACTGTCTTCTGTTCATAACCTGACACAACTCCTAACTTACAAAGGGTTACAGAATCTACCTCCCTCCAGTGTTCTTTCTCTTCAGGTAGCACTAATAGAAGACTCCACACTCACCTTTCAATTATGCCCTCCTCTTAATATTTCCAATTTTTTCCTCAACCAAATACTAACCATTCCCTATCTTACTCCTGCACTGAAACCTTAGAACTATTACCTCATCCTTCACACATACAGGAGAGCTCACTGCCTCAGTCCATCTCTACCTGGTGTACAGAAGCTCCTTTCTATATGAAGTGGTCAGAAGAGCTGGCTATGCCGTAGTGTCAGACACCAAGGTTGTGGAGGCACAGGCCCTTGTTGCTCATACAACCAATCAACAGGTTGAACTACTAGCCCTTACTCATGTCTTTTAACTGTCACAAGGACAATCTCTCAACATCTACACATCCCAAATACACTTTCCATATCCCCCCCCCCGACCCACAGCACTATCTGGAAGGAGTAGGAGTACTGGTTACTTATAACTAAAGAAGGATCAATAACTAATGCAAACCAAATTATGGCCACTCTAAAGGCTGTCCATTTCCCCATAGGTTTGGGATTGTCCACTGCAGATCTCACCAGACAGATGACTCTATTGTCTCCAAGAGAAACAACCAAGCCAATGAGGCAGATAGCCTCAATGAGGCAGTCTAGCCCTCAGGGGCCTAGACTTGCCTCACCCTCCCCAGGACATTCTTACACTGCAACCTGTATCCCCATCATCGCTCCCTGACACTCGTCAAACTCTGTCCTATCTTGATCAGCTCTTTCATCCTAACAGCCAAGTCTTGTCTTATTTTGTTAAGACCTACCTATAGCCTACTCCTAAGGACTTAAGTTTCTTAATATCTATCACTGCCTCTTGCAAAATCTGTCAGATGTCAGACTCCAACTCCCTGTATTGTAGCACCCCTTTTCCTACCCATCAAGCTAGTGGTTCCCTTCCTGGAACTAACTGGCAACTTGACTTTACCCACATGTCCTCTGTCAAATGTGCCAAGTACCTCCTGGTCTTGGTGGACACCTTCTTGGGGTGGGTTGAGGCAATTCCCCCAACTAACAAAAGGACTCAGATAGTATCAGATCTTCTCCTTTGAGAGATCATCCCCTGATTTGGTGTCCTAGCTTCACTCCAGTCAGACAATGGTCCTGAATTTACTTCCCAAATTTCTCTAATTCTATCTAAAGCTCTAGACAGCCCCTGGCATTTTCATATTTCTTATCACCCACAATCTTCAAGTAAGGTAGAAAGAACCAACCACTCTCTAAAAACCACTCTTATCAAGCTGTCATAGGAACTTTACCTCAATTGGGTAAAACTCCTACCTCTGGCTCTTTACAGGCTATGAGCTCTCACCTTTTAAACTCATGTATAGACATGCTGTCTTTTTTGTTTGTTTGTTTGTTTCAAGACAGGGTTTCTCTGTATAGCCCTGGCTGTCCTGGAACTCACTCTGTAGACCAGGCTGGTCTCGAACTCTGAAATCCGCCTGTCTCTGTCTCCCGAGTGCTGGGATTAAAGGTGTGCACCACCACGCCCGGCTAGACATGCTATCTTAACTCCTGGTCTTTCACCTAAGTGTTCGCCACTCCTAGGCCATCTCCTCACTCCATTACTTTGCCACCTCTGCTCTCTCCTATAGAACTTTGCTGAGCACCATCTACCACAGCCACACACTGTCNCCTGTCCACTGCCTGTCAACAATGGAGACCAAGTTCTTCTATCCCCTCCAGACCATCAGCCCTCACCCCTCTCTCCTAAATGGCAGGGCCCTTTTCAAGGTAATTCTTGTGACCCCTACAGCTACCATACTTGAAGGGACTCTCTCATTGGGTCCATGTCTCTCACCTCAAACCTTTCATCCCTCCACCAAAAAATGACTCTCCTTCCTGAGTATGCAAACAAGTGGCCTTCTTATTCTTGTACCCCCTCTTGGACTCTTTTCTTTCTGTGTTTTATTTTCGTCCAATTCCAGCAAGTTAGTTTTTGGTTTATTTTATTATATTTTATCTTATTATTATCCCTTAGAAATGTGTTTTCTAATGAGAGAAAAGAAGCAGATCTAGATGAGAGTTTCTTTCTAGGGAAGAAACTAAGAGGAATAGAGGAAGTAAGAAAATAATCTGTTTTCTTTAAAATGGAAAAAAAAGAGAGATGACTCATAGTAGGGTGTCTTTTAGGCAACTGAGATGTGTTCTGAGGACAGTATTCTATAGTTCTATAGTCACAGACTTTTCTTGAAAGGAGCCAGACAACCTCGTCTAGTTCTCTCTGCTCCTGACTCTAGAAAGATGGTTAGCTCACACCACTATTGTCTCCATGAAATTATGCAGTCAAGGTCCAAGGTATAGAAATTACCTAGAGCCTTTACCATGCTTTTGGACTTTGATTCTCCAAAAATGTGATGGGTAAGACATTGTCAAAGTTTTCTGAAAGCCCTTTAGCTGATTCATTTTTATTTTACTGATTAATGCATGGTTCCTCTTTATCTAGTTGATCTCAGCAAGCATTGGCTCAGCTGTCCCTCAGTGTGCTTCTAGAGCATGCTCTGTTGCTCTTTGTCGATCTGCAAATTTTCCAAATATTTCTCTTCGTTCTTGCTTCCCAATCTTACTGTAAATATGACTGCATGCAATCAATACAAGGCAGGAACTCAAGAGTATTAGACCACCCTGGGCAATGTAGCAAGACTCCATATGAAAAAAAAAAAAAGTAGAACCAAGTGTGGTATAGATTGAGTGATTTCTTGCTGACAGTTTTATTCTGACAAATAAAACCCATTCATCTTTACATTTGGCCTTTTAGAAAGTCCCAGTGCGTGGTATAGGTCAGCTAAGGTCTTTGCTGTGGTATAACTGTGGTTACTGTTACTTTTATTTTTATTATCTAGTTGGACAGCCCTTTCTACCTGTGATCAGTGCCCGATCTTTATTCTAGTCCTCTCCACAGTCACTGTTTTAGGTCATTTCTTGTCTGTTCATATTTCATCTAGTTCTAAAACTGCTTCCAGATTTTTAGATTTTCAGCAATAAAGCAATAACAACAGTCCTTGGCACCAGCATTTTCCATTGTAAGAACATCCTAAAGAACAGGCGTGGACTGACATCTGCTTGCTTCTAATTAACACACGCTGGATTTATTATGTCATGACAAGAGCGCAGCTGAGAGGTATGACAATCACACAGTGACACGGAAAGACAGAGACATAAGGAGAGAGAGTAGAATTATTCTTTTATAAGAAAGTTTCAAAGATCAGGTTATGTTCCCATGAGAAGTAAATTATTTCCTCTGAAGGCCACACTTCCCATCGTCTAGAAACGCCATTCGGACCTTGTCACTTAAAGGAACCACTACCACATTCTATATTACTTAACTGGAGATCAAAGTTTTGGCTTTATCCTTTGAAAGGTACTGTACACTCAGACTACAATACAGTCCACAATATGAGGATACTGTTTGGGAATTAGTTTGATGTGTTTTCTTTGCACCTATTTTGCAGTTTAGTCCCCTCCCATACTAGAGAATACTATAAGTCTGTATAAATATTAAAACTTCCCCTAAACCCATATACATTAAAACCCATATACATTAATCAGTGAGTTTTAAGGATCACATGTATTTATACCCTTAAAAAACACTTCTGTAGTCTACCTTTGTGATTTTTTTTTTTTTGTACATATTGGATAGTAGTCCTCTATCAGATGTAGGATTGGTAAAGATCTTTTCCCAATCTGTTGGTTGCTTTTTGTCCTATTGACAGTGTTCTTTGCTTTATAGAAGCTTTGCAATTTTATGAGGTCCCATTTGTCAATTCTCGATCTTAGAGCAGAACCCATTGGTGTTCTGTTAGACTCCAGAGAACCAAATAGCCCTATTAAAAAATGGGAAACAGAGCTAAACAGAGTTCTCAACTAAGGAAACTCAAAGGGCTCAGAAACACCTAAAGAAATGTTCAACATCTTTAGTCATCAGGGAAATGCAAATCAAAACAACCCTGAGATTCCACCTCACACCAGTCAGAATGGCTAAGATTAAAAATTCAGGTGACAGCAGATGCTGGCGATAATGTGGAGAAAGAGGAAAACTCCTCCATTGTTGGGATTGCAAGCTGGTACAACCACCCTGGAAATCAGTCTGGTGGTTCCTCAGAAAATCGGACCTGAGGACCCAGCTATACAACTCCTGAGCATATTCCCAGAAGATGCTCCCACTTGTAGTAAGGACACATGCTCCACTATGTTCATACAGCCATATTTGCAACAGCCAGAAGCTGGAAAGAACCCAGATGTCCCTCAACAGAGGAATGGATGCAGAAAATGTGGTACATTTACACAATGGAGTACTACTCAGACATTAAAAACAATGACTTCATGAAATTCGCAGGCAAATGGATAGAATTTGAGAATATCATTCTGAGTGAGGTGAATCAGTCACAAAAGAACAAACACAGTATAAACTCAAAAATTTGAAATACCCAAGATTCAATTCACAGATCATATGAATCCTAAGAAGAAGGAAGAACAAAATGTGAATGCTTTGGTGATTTTTAGAAGGGTGAACAAAATACTCACAGGAGGAAATATGGAGACAAATGTGGAGGAGAGACTGAAGGAAAGGTCATGCAGAGACTGCCCCATCTGGGAATCCATCCCATATACAGTCACCAAGCCCAAACATTGTTGTGAATGCTGGGAAGTGCTTGCTGATGGAAGCCTGATATGGCTGTCTCCTGAGAGGCTCTGCCAGAGCCTGACAAATACAGAACAGGAAGCTCACGGCCAACCATTGGACTGAGCTTGGGGGTCCATGATGGAGGAGATGAATAAGGGACTGAAGGAGCTGATGGGGTTTGCAGTTCCATGGATGAAGCAACAGTGTCAACAGGCCAGACCCCTTGGAGCTCCCAGGGACTAGATCACCAACCAACGAATACACATGGAAAGACCCATGGTGCTGGCCACATATGTAGCAGAAGTTGGCCTTGTTGGACATCAGTGAGAGGTGAGGCCCTCAGGCCTGAGGGTGTTCAATGCCCCAGTATAGGATAATGCCAGGACTGGAGGATGGGAGTGGGTGGGAGAGCACCTTCATAGAGGGATGGGGAGAGGGGATGGAATAGGGGATTCCTGAAGTGGAGACCTGGAAAGGGGAAAACCATTGAAATATAAATAAAGAAATTATCCAAAGGGGGGGGGACACTTCTGTGATTCTCTAGATATTAGTTAAGTAATTAATTAACTAATATTATTTAACTAATTAATATCTAATATCTATTCAACAAAAAGGATGTAGCATTTAGTTCAAAAGCAGTTACAGGCTGGTAAGATGACTCAGCCAACAAGGCCACTCACCTCTAAACTGGAGACCTAACTTTGATCCCCAGAACTTAAGGAAAGGTAAAAGAAAAAAAGTCAACTCCCATGTACTGTCCTTTATTATCCATGTGGGTGCTGTGGCACATGTACACACAAACACACACACACACACACAGACACACACACACACACACACATACACACACACACTAAAGCCAATTTTAAAGAAGAAATGCATGGTTATCTTTTTTCTGTGAATTCTGGCATTGTTTCTCTAGTTCCTTCAGGCTGTCTCACCAGGATTGCTGATTCTTCTTGTTCATGTTATATTTCATATCTTCCAAAACACAAATAATACATATTAACCATTGTTGTCAGTTTTCTCATTAGTGTGAGAAATGTGCTTCATTATCTGCATGTGATAGTAATATTAATTACTACTGGGCAGTGTGGTTGAAGTTTCAAGAAGGTTAAGTGATAGAGATGAAGCTTGAAAAGGACTTGATAGTTACATTGTCATTGATCATACTGCCTCCCAACCCAAACTTTGCAAAAATGATTTAACTAGTCAGTCACAGAGGAAGGATTCAGACTCAGTCTTTCTCACTCCAGGCTAACCCTTTCTGCCTTGCCTTACATCTATCAAGGCCCTAAGAGAAGGCAAAATACAAGCCGTAGAACGGAAAAGACACAGGCAACTCCCTGAAATGTGAAAATATCAATCATTAACATTGGGCTTGCTTTTTACAATTACAGAACAACTGCATATTCTGTGCCTTTGATGTTCACAATACTCTGAATATTTCAAATGATTCCATTAAATACTACTGAATGCAACAATTGTATGCATTGCCATTGGCCTTTATTTGTTGCTGGGAATAAATCCTAGTATATTATTTACATCATTGTTTTGTCTTGTATAACTTCACTGAATTCACCTTTTTTGTGTCACCTACATTTTTTGATATAGGAGGATCTCATTTGTAAAGAGAGATACTTTTACTTATTTTTGTCTGGTTTGGATGTTTTAATTTTCCTTAATTTTTCTTGCTTTATTTTTCTTCCCTTACAACATTCTGTTGAACAGATGTATTAGGGTATGCATCTGACTCCCATCAGATCCTAGAAGAAAAGCTTTCAATTTCCCAAGATGATGTTAGCTGTGAGCATTTCACAAATGGCTTTTATTATGTCTCGCTTCCTTTTATTTAAAAGCATTGAGATTTAACAAAAGAAAAAAGAAGAATAGAAATTCATTCTGTTTTCCTTCTTAGGATTGATGATCAAATGTTACTTTATCTTTCATTTCTTTTACTGTAATACTCACATTGACTTATTTTCATATGTTAAGCCAACTTTGCCTGACAGGGATGTCTCACTTAGTCATCATATAGTTTTTCTTATGTTATTGGATTTGCTTTGCTAATATTTTATTTAGTAATTTTCCCTGATATTAATGAGATACTTAGCTATAGTTTTCTTTTCTTGTGATACTGTTTGGCTTAAATGTTAAAGTGACACTGACTGCATAATATGCGTTTGGAAGGAATCGTTTTAACTACTTTTAGGAGAGTTTAGGAAGCATTGGTATTAATCCTTCTGTGAATGTTTGTTAGAATTCAGCTGTGAATCCATCTGGTCCTGGGCTTTTTTGCTTTTCATTATTGGTGGGTGGGTTACTGACAATTTAGTCTTTTTTAAAGATTTATTTATTTATTATGTACATAGTGTTTTGTCAGAATATATGCCTGCACGCCAGAAGAAGGTGCCAGGCTTCATTATAGATGGTTGTGAGTTACCATGTCGTTGCTGGGAACTGAATTCAAGACTCTGGAAGAACAGTCAGTGCTCTTAACCTCTGCGACATCTCTCCAACCCTGCAGTTTATTCTTAAACTTTATTTGTTACTAATTCGTTACAGCTTCCTGTTCCTTTCTGGTGTGGCATTGCTAGGTTGTTTTCATCTAGCAAATTATCCATTTTCTCTAGGTTATCCTTATCCTTACCCTTACCCTTACCCTTACCCTTACCCTTACCCTTACCCTTACCCTTACCCTTACCCTTACCTTGGGTACTTTCTCTATCTCCTTCTTCATTTTTTGATATAGACATTTACTGTTATAAACTTCCTATTAATGTTTTACTTAGTCACACAGGTTTTGATATCGTACTACTATGATGTACATGATGCTAGGTAATTATTTCAGTCCTTCGGAGTTTTGAATCCTTGCTTCATTCCCTAATACATATTCCATTATGGAGCGCACTCAAGCACAGTATGAAAGAATGTTATATTGCTGGTGGGTAGAAAGTCCTGCTTATACCTGTTAAGTTCATTGGTCAGGAGTGTTAAGTCCAGAACTATCTTATTGATTTTCTATTCAGTTAAATTATCTATAGAAAATTTTACATCCATCTCTATTTCAGAAGTATACCGACAATGACTAAGGCAATTTGTCAGTTGGCTTTAAACCCTTTGGTTGTTAGAGCACAATTCCCTGCATTCCCCTTAAATGTTTTTGTGGTTCTTATTTGAAATTAATGAAAAGTGTGTGAATGTGTAATAGTTGCACAATTATGAGCATTTCTCTAAATTAAGCACTGTTATTTGAACTTTTTTTGCAATGCATTACTTCAGTCTTTATTTGGGTCACTTTATTCTAGCCAACAGTGTATCCGTAAGAATCCATGGAGGTGATTGCCACACATTGTCTACATGATAATGATGGCTTCCTTTTCTACATTATTTGGGATATTCTTCCTGCTAGGATTGGTGTATATTGTTATTGTGATATGCTTTTTCAGTAGAAGAGCAAACAACTTGGATTGCCTGAATACTCCCCCTTGAGAATATAGAAAGGTGACCTTTCCTCCTATTTTACTTCCGCAACTTCCCCTGCAGAGAACACCAGAAATGTGTGGGAGGTGAGGTCAAGAGACTTACCTCCCTCCCATCTCACAAATGTCTAAGCCATTTTCTACACAAGTTTTCGTACTTCTAGCAAGTAATCTATATTGCATATATTTCCTTCTAGGCTACTAACTAACTTTAAAAAAATGTTTTATTATTAATGTAGAAAGAATACAATACAGTTTACCAATTGAACTGTGTAAACAGAAAAATACAAGAGCAACAACAAAATCATCCAAGATCATAACCAAGCTGTTGGAAATAGAATTGGAAAAACAGTATTAACTCAGACAAAGGAAAAGTGAATTTCATTTTCTAAAGAGGTTGAAAGTCACGAACGAAGGTTTCCTGCCTTTCCCCAGATGTGGCTCCCAGTTAGACAGAAGGTCCATCGAAAAGGTCAGTTTAGGAACTTTGGGAAGGTCATGAAACACTTGCCTCTCTGGAAGAGAGAGGCTAATTAACATTTCTCAGACCACAGGGTGGGAACCGAACTGCAGGTGGGGAAACATTCAGCAAGGCTGACTGTTGCCCACCTTCAGACAAGGGAAGTCCTTGTCACCTCATTCCTTAAAGACCAATCAGTTTAAAGGGTGCACTGTTCCTCCAATCATATTGTGCCTAGTTGCTGGTACTCTATTCTGCCCCTGGAAACCATATAAAAACTTGTTGAGCCAGGGCTGGTGGTCACCGCCTCTCCTTCGGGTCTGAGATGACCGCAGTGCACTGGAACAATAAATTCTTCTTGCTTTTTGCATCGATCCTGGCTCCATGTTGTTGACTCAGGGAGTTCCTGGTAAGCTGAGGCTCCCCAGAGTCTTAGACCATGTTTCTAATTCTTGTGAGAGTGAAAGATTTAAAGTGAATAAAACTTGTTTTGTTTCACATCCCCAGGACAAGAGACTAAGGTGTATATTTTACATAAAAAGCATTCCTGGCCTCCCAGTACCCCTCAGTCCTATGTGGCATACCCTGCTCTCAACCATGAACTTTCTGGCCCAAGGGCTGGGCTGCCCTTCCCTAGAAGATCCTCCCTATATAATCCAGACATTTTGGTCTCTCTTGTGCTCTCTTCCTCTCTCTGTGCACAGACTCCTTTCTCTATTTCTTTGTCCTTCCCTACTTTCCCCCTTTTCCCCATGGAGACTTCCCTGGCCTTGTTCCTTGGTGCCAGTGAAGTCCCTGCCTGAGAGCAGCTTCCAAATAAAACTGCCTGTAATATAATCTTGAAGGGAAATGAAATTTAAGGTAAAATTTGAGGCCCGATTCATGTAACTTCCAAAGAAAAAGTTGTTTATAAGCTTAGAATCCTGAGGAGGAGAACACAGTGGAACAGGCCCGGGCATGCCCTGGCAGGCCCATTGTTAAAACATTCCTGGGGGAAAAAAGGAATGCAGGAACTTGTCTAGGCTATCTTGACTGAGTCATCAGCCACCTAGTTTAAAATTATATGTTAACCAAATGTTCAGCTGACCTAGATAAGCATCCGTCCCTCAGGACTCCTGACATCCTGACTTTCATGTACAACTCTGCTGACCTGTAATCATTCTGCTGATGTTTAAAAGAGCCAATCGTGTGCAACCACGCCAATTCCTCCTAGCCCCCCACCCTGACCCTTTCCTTATAAAAACCCCTAGCTTTCGGCCCTCATGGTCGATCCCTCTGTCTCCTGTGTGAGATACATATGGGCCCAGAGCTCCGTTATTAAACTACCTCGTGTTTTTACATCAAGATGGTCCATTCGTGGTTTTTGAGTGCCACCTTCTTGAGACTGGAGTGGGGAGGGATCCCCACAAAGGTCTTTCAATCTAATCTGTTTTAAATAGACTCATTTCATCAGTGGTGGAGAAATAACCTACCAACTGTCAAAGTTAGAAAAATTACTAGCATCCATATAATACAGGTGTCAAATATGGTAGAAGCCATATAATACACACGGATGTTACCCTGTGATAAGAAAGATAAATATAGACTATGATTTTAAAAACAAATTACAAATTTGACTGTTAGGTGCTGGTATGTCTTAGGGTTTCGCTGTTGTGAAGACAACATGACAAAGATAACTCTTATAAAGGCAAATATTTAATTGTGGCTGGCTTACAATTTTAGAGGTTTATACCACTATCATGGCGGGAAGAATTGGTATCATGCAGACAGAGTTGGTGCTGGAGTAGCTGATAGTTCTTGCCAGGAGAAGACTGCCTTTTGTGGGCAGCCAGGAGAAGGCCTGGATCACAATGAACAGACTTGAGCATGCATATGAGACAGCTCAGTAGCTAAAAACACTTGATGCCCTTGCACAAATTTGATTTTTTTGTACCCTGTACCACATCAGGCAGTTTATGATTGCTTGTAACTCTAGCTTTAATGCCCTCTTCTGATCTCCATGGGCACCACAGAAACATATTGTGCCCATTTTTACACTCAGGTACACACACACTAACATGTTCATAAAATAATATCTTTAAAAAGATGGCCATGGTACAATACATTTACAATCCTAGTGTTTGGGAGTCAGAGTCAAGTGGATCCCTGGTGCTTCCTGGCCTGTAAACCCAACCTTCTTGGGGAGTTCCAACGTGCTGAACGAGCCAATAAAAGCAATAATGGACAAAGCCCAAGGAACAAGACCCAAAGTTGTCCTCTGGTCTCCAGATACACACACACAGAGAGAGAGAGAGAGAGAGAGACAGAGACAGAGAGACAGAGAGACAGAGAGACAGAGAGACAGAGAGACAGAGACAAAGAGACAGAGAGACACAGAGAGAGACACAGAGAGAGAGACAGAGAGATAAAGGAAGGGAAGAGAGAGAATAGAGACAGAGACAGAGAGACAGAGATAGAGAGAGAGAAAGGAGGGAAAGAGAGAGAACAGAGAGAGACAGAAGAGAAAGGAGGGAGGGAGAGAGAAAGAGAGAACAGAGAGAGATAGAGAGAGGCAAAATGAGATTTGTTAGGTCGAAAGTACTCTCCCCAAATGGCATTACTGTTATTGAGTCCTAAGTGGCAGCCTGGGCTGAGCCCAGCTAAGACTCTAGCTAGGTAAACAGGGTTCCTATGAGGTACAAAAATACCTAAATTCGTACATTCCTTAGAAATCTTGTGGAGCAGGTTTCAGTTTTCAGGAAAACCCTTTCTTATTCAACCCCAATGGTGGATAGCCTTAGGCAAAGAGCATCTAGTCTTGATTAACCCAAACATCCTGCAACAAATCAAAGCCCATGTGCTTACTTCCAGGGTCTTCTGGATTGCATGACTCCTCCCACTGCTACTTGTTCCCGTAAAACTGACAACCATCCCCACCACCACACCCATATAATAGCTATTTTCTTTCCTAAAAGATAGTCTGGAAGTCTGTGTTACCCCAAATAAACCTGTCTATCTATACATATCTACAACTATATCTATCTATACATCTACATCTAGACCTATCTATATCTATAGATAGACAAATTGTGATTTCACTGTGCCTTACAAATTCCTATTTTTTACTGTAGAGGAATTTTAATCCAACAATATGACTACTCGGGTAAGGAATCATATCCAAAGATATGATCAAGCAGGAATGCTGACATGCCACATTCCTTTCATCTTTCTGACTGGAATGTGTACCTTTAATCCCTCTAGCTGGAACACAGACACACTGTTTGTATACACCTTTACTGCCAAAAAAATGAAGTCTAATTGAGGGGCAGAAAAAGTGTTGAATCAGAGAAAGATTTGATAGACTGAGTCAGAGATAGGATACACCCAACACTCCTAAGAACAGATGGGAAAAAGAGGCTATTTAAGAGCATTGATGTAGAGAGAGTGAGTCAATTCAGAAACTGAATTTGTAAAGAGTCCAGTTCATTTTGGAGCTTCCAAGCAAAGCAATTCAGTCAGAAGCCGAAAGAAGCCAATTTGAATCAGCCAGCTTACAGAGGAGTTTGAGCCAGAACAGCTGAATTCAACCAGCCAGCTGGAATTCAAAAAGTGCTAGAAAGGGTGAGTTTATTCGTCAACTAAGTTTTGGAGGCTAAAACATTGTAGGCCCAGGTTAGCAGATAGTGGATGAAAGCCTTCTTGGTCTGGGCTTGCAGAAGATTAGTTTGTAAAAAGGCCAAAAGCATCCTCGTCTAGGCCTAGGAATTGTTAGAAATTCTCTGGGCCCAGTACAAGTCATGTGTTCATAAAGCCTAGGTATGGCTCTCCCTCTTAACACTTCATCTGAAGAAATAAAGACAATATTTAAATTTTACTAAAATTTTAGTATTTGTAATATACTCACAAAGACTTAAATATGTCTTAGTTCATACATCTATGCTGTGCCTTCACTAGACTTTAGGAAAATATTTATAGTATATTAGAATTGTAATTGTAATAAATAAACAGGTATTTTCTTTCAGTAAAGTTTATTTTGATTTTTGGAGCTTTGGAAATCAAACACAAGATAAATTCAGAAAAACAATTGTAAGCTTGAAATTTAGCAATCGATAAATTAAATTATAGATATGATATACTTTAATTCAGATGGTGAACGCTAATTAAACTTTGTGCTATTAATCCATGTTCAGTGCTAACGGATATGAGAATGGTAAATTGATGATAAATTTATATTTTTGTGAGTCAAAAGCAGTTAAGAGCAATATTAACATGATTTGAAACAAAGTTAAGCATGATATTTTACCTATAGACATCAATCCAGTAAGGAAGGTACATATGTAAGTGCAAGGTTAAGTGATGAATTTTTCAGTGGTAGGTTATATTATATTTTGCCCAAAGTAAGAAAAATATCAGTGATATGCTAACAGGTAGAATGGGCTGCAATGGACCAGAACACTTGGTAGGCAGAAGTAAAAATAAGAAAAAAAATAGCATTTTTAAAAGTTTGGCTGTGAAGCAGAAAACATCAATTATATGTGGGTATAAGTGCAACAAAAGGAAATTTGTTTTTCACTTTAGATGAGAAACATGTTCATATGCTAAGGACAAAAAGTCAGGAGAAAGGTTGTGAGAATGACCTTGCTGAAACCAGATGGAATGGTTCTGGCATGGTGTGACTCACTTGATTCCATAAACTGTGTGCACGATTTACGTAGGAGACATGAAACAAATGTTTCTTGAACTGATATTAAAAATGCTATCATTTTTGAATTTTTTAAATACCATGATATTTTGTATAGAACATAACTTATGAAAACCATTTCCAATGAAAAGTGTTGCAATTCTGCTTTTTCTTCTTTTTTTTTTTTTTTTTTTTTTTAATTAGGATGGAAGTTAGTAGTTGAAGAGGGGAAGAAGAATAATGAAATAGGAATCATTAATGGTCAAGGATAATAGGACAGAATGCAGAAAAGGGTGTGGGAGGTACTACTCACAATTGAGAACTTTCACAATCCCATTAGGAAACCCACTACTGTAGCACTGTCCTAAAATACATGCATGGACATATGTAGAAGGACTTCAAATGTAGTTACTCTATAATGAGGGTACAATGCCTCAAGACACTACAGGCTATCAAATAAAATGCCCAGTTCCAGTTATGAGTAACCTCTTTTTGAGTTGTTGATCAGTGGCGTCTATACAGACCTACCTAGATATTGTCAGTGCTCTTGGTTACTCTCCAGAACTTTATGGTAATAATTAATTGTTGAAGATACCACATATCTGAGACATAGTACATAGAGAAATCAACCTTGTGCTGACCCGATAATGTCATCTTACTAGAAAACTTTTACCGTGTGGGAAGGTGTTATCCATACTACCAAAGGAGAAAAGAAAACTAATTAATACTTTTACTCAGCTATGAACCCTGTCACCCTTGATAATTACTGGTCAGGAAAATTTTGTCCAGTGATTCCAGAGAGGCATAAATGTTGTGGGAGTATCCAATTTCTTTCCAATTGGAATTAAAGTCTATTCCACAAGATGAGGCCTGGTACTGTTAAATGGTGCCTAAACACATGGATGCCTAGGTCAGAGGCCCTGGTGGAGAATCTAGTACTGTTATGCTTAGAAATGGGTATAGCAATAAACTACCCTTGAGTTCTTAACACATCCCTCAATCTCCATAATAGAAGCTTATATTTTCAGTAGATAGTAATCAATACAAAGTCCATAACTGATCAACATGAAAAGGAACAATTGCTTCTTCCTCCTCCGGGATATTTATACCCCTTGGCTGCTGAGCTACACATACTTGGACTAACTTACCCCTTCCCTTGTACTATACCTAATAAATGTATTCCAGGATGCATTAATAGTAGATCTGACTTGACCCTGGGTTTACTGTATACCTCTCTGTGTGTCTCTCCTTTCTTCATTCCCTAGCTGCCCCTAATCAGAGTTTCAGGACCCAAGGTGCATAGAATACAGCAAGAAGACTGTTATGAAACTTTACTTTTAAGTGCTTTAACTAAATAATTTCATAAGTAGAGTAAAAGCACAAAAGGGGAAACAGATCTCTAAAAGGACTTTAAACAGAGCCCAAAGATTAGTAAAAGAAGTTGAGGTAAAAGAGAGTAATCTTGTAGGTAGAAATTTGTACATACATCAGAGGAATTAATAAATAAAAGTATGGATTTGAAAATATACCCTAGAAGGAAAAAAAAAAGTCTCAAAATTGGAAAAGACTTTTTGAAGCTTAAAGCAAAGATAACAAGAAGACCTTTAGCCTCCATTGAGACAGAGGGCTGTCCGTTGACGCATGTGGTTAATAATGGTCTCTGTCTAAGAGAAAGCTGATTGGTGGGGAAGCGAGTGGAAAATTAGTGTTGGTTGTAGTGAGAATTCTGCAGTTTTCATTTCTTTAAAAATACAGGATTATTATAAGAATATGTCTTCCTTTTAATCTCTATTGGGGTATAGAGCAACCTCAGGTTGCTCGTGGCAGGTAACTGTGATTTGCCTCATGCCAAAGCAAAGGAATGATTTTGCCAGCTGTGGAGAGTTTCTGAGGTTGTGTGACATTTGGGATCTGGGGAACTTTTCTGAGAGTATTTAACTATGGGTTGTTATTGGATGTTTAGGTAGGTTGGTGGTAAACTGTAATAACCATCAACATAGAACAAACAAAAGGAAGAGAATAAGTTTCAGGGATCTCTCGTTCTTTCCAGTCTATCCTTCACTCTCCTCTATATAGTGTTTGGGGGAGAAACCAGGGTGTGGAAACAGTGGGAAAAAACCCCACAAAATAGCAAACATGGGCTATAGTTGGTTGCATTCAATTCTTCTGTGTAGTCCTGGAAAAATCTAGAGGAAGATTCATATTCAGATGAGTGTTAAAGTTAAGGATTTCGACTTTCTAAATTAATAGTGACTGGATGAGGACCTAAAAAGTGAAACAATAAAATTTTTCCATAATTAATTTCTAAACTTGAAGAAAAAAAGATGTGTCGTTTATATTATCTATGATGAGTATTCAGATAATTCATCGCAATTCAAATCCCATTTTAGTGTTTCTCTTTAAAAGATAAAATTTATGAATAGCTGTTAGTGATGTGAAGAAAGAGAATTAGCCCTACAAAAAGCTGGTGGTACCCAGATATTACATTTCAATTTTTGTCGATTTCTCAACCTTCTCTCAGCAAAAAATTCTCCATGATGCTCAGTTTAATTGCCCCCTGTCACTTTCTTGAACTTAAACACCAACTTTCACTTTTATACACTAGCTGGACTGTGTTTAAGTACTTATAATCCCTTGGGCTTTGATCTTTTCAGCTTCCCTGGAAGTTTACCTAAGTGGTCAGCCAGTGTCCAGGTATCCATTTACTGTGCATGGGGCTCTGGGGTTATTAAAGTGTGTCTGTTTGTGTATCATTGTTCCTGCTCCAACTAGGACCACTTGAAAGCTAGACTCACTCATATGCAATGCTTTTCATCTTGACCCCATGGCTCAGTTAACTGATCTTCATCTGCTACTTCAAACATAGCAGCAAAGACATTCAATTATTCCTTACAAAGTTCATGGGCTTGTTTAAAGGCAAGTACTTTGTCTTGGAGTTATCTGAGTTCACCTAATGACAACAGCTACCGCTAGATACTTGTTTAGAAGTAATTTGACCTTTCTGAGTCCTGGTTACACCAAATGACAAAGACAATGGTCTATTCTCAGAGTAGAGGGAAAATCCTTGGTGGTCTGCTTGGCTTATGAAAACAACTAAATACATGCTTATTAATATTATTTTTACATGAAGTTCTATAGTTTTTTTTTTTTTAATTTTCTTCCCTAGCAACATAAAGTTCTCAAAAGTCTGCCATTCCTCAATGCCGTAGATCTAGATGAAATGGCTTATGTAAAGGCAATACATCAGAGTTAGAGTAATACTACGTACAGCAAAGCTGCCTGCTTAAGAACACACTGAGGCTGGATCAATAACCCTCGCACCCATACTTCCCTGCCATAACATTCTACTTAAACAATCAATAGACAAATAGGAAGACCTTAATGATTTAGCATATTATTAGCATAATGCAGTGGCTGCTTGCAAAGTGACTTTGAACTTCAGTTGGAAATTTGAAGCAGTTTTTATTTATTTATTTATTTTTTAAAGGCCACTCTGCTTTTTTGGCAACTGTCCACTGACAGCATGTTACTTTTGCTTTCTTTGTCAAGCACAGAAAAACAGGAAGCACAAAATCAATTTGGAGTGGAGATGGGGGCGGGAGAGAGCAGGCCTTGCGGCTGCTGTTTCTCACTGTAGGGTCTGATCCACAGTAAGCAACAAGAGGCCACTCTGTGCTGCTCTTGAATGTCCTGCTAGGCTACTCTTTTACACACTTTTGAATACACAAAGAAATCTTCCTGCTCAGGTAGGATTCTGGCTTTTTCTTGGGCCCTAGATGTTTTGTCCTGGTGTCTGCTAGAGAAGTGCAGTAAGTTGGAAGTCAGGAACCTGAGATGTGGGCAGAGTCCCAGTTTTGAAATGAATTTGCCACGTCACCTCAAGAAGCCAAACTCTGCTTCTTTAACTTGGGTGTGCAGGAATCAAAAAGGAATATCTCACAGGAAAGGTCCAAGCACAGCATATCTCATAAAGAGCTTGTTCTTAAGTGTAGGAAACCTTACGCCAAATTTTAAATTACATTAAAAAAAAGAAGCCATGATCCATGACAGAACCTTTGGATGCCAACCCAAGGCTTTTGAGCTAGATCATGTAGGCAAGCAACATTTTCTAGTTCTCTGACTTGGATTCTCTGGTGTCAGAAAGTAGTGCCCAAGGGTGATGAGGGATGTAAAGATAAAGCATCTTGCCAAGTATCATTCAGTTATGCATTACGGGATGCGTTTGGCATGGAAAAAGGAAGGAAGAAAGAGAAAGAGACAGAGGGAGGGGGAAGTAGGGGAGGGACACACACACACACACAGAGATTTGTTCCAATTTTACTAATTCTCAAATAAAAATCAAATGAATTTCAGTTTAATTAAAATTTAATCCAGAAATAGGAAACAGTTCTGGGAATTTTTAAACACACAAAATGTGTAGTGAGGAACATGTCCATTAGACGGCATTGGCCTCCAGAGTCATTTATCATCCTCAGTGCAGTGAAAGACATACCGATCAGACAGTTTCTCTTAATGGCTACTCAGTAGGGCTCGATCCATCTGTCTCCATTAAGAGGAAGAGGAAGTATTTTATTTATAGAACAACTACAAGTGCGTATCATTGCTTTCCTCTGTGTTTTAAAATAATGAAGAACAAAGATCTGTGGCTTCCCAAACTCTTCGGATCAAGTAGCATTTCACCAATTGTTCCCAAGTGAAAGGGACGAGAACCGAGAAGACAATTACCTAAATTATGTCATGAGACCACTTCCTTCAGAAAAACCAACAGGTCCTCTAAATGGTCCCATGATAGTGGAACACGAATTTTATCCACAAAGGTGTATTGTCGAATCTGATTTTCAAAAGCTGCTTTGAGCAGAACTCAGGGATAGCTTGTGCATTTAGCGCATACAAAGCCATGCGCTTGATCCTTAACACTGTAAGAATTGTATCAAAACAAGATAATAACACAAAATTATTTTGAGAACAATAGGATAGTACCAAGATGGCATAAATAAAACCATGCAGCTATACGAATGGGCTTTTCAACAAGGAGTCAAAAATATGTTGAAGCAAATGGTGCTGATAAATCTGGATATCCGCATGCGAAAGAATGAAATTATATCTCTCACCTTGTACAAAAATCAACTCAAAATGGAACAAAGTTTTAGTGTGAAACCCCATTCCTTGAAACTACCAGAGGAAAATAGTAGGAGTCCTCTAAGACCTAGGTAATGGGATTTCTGAATCAAAACACAGGATCTCAGAAAATAATAGCAAAAAATGGGGGTAATTAAGAATAGGATTACATGAAATTATAGTGCCTGTGCACAGCAAAGGAAACAATTAGAGTAAAATGACAATTTACACAAAGAGAGAAAACTCTGCTGGGTACTCAACAGGGAATGAACATTTAGAATAAATAAAGAATTCAAAAATGTTGAGCCAAAAAAAACCCCCAGACTCCCCCAAAACTAATCAATAAATAATGAATGAATTAAAAATGGGGCTTCACTGAAAACTGAAGATTGTTCTGGGGGGTGTTCAACTGCTTTCCAATTTGATCTGAGACCCGCTGCTACTAATATCTTTGTAAATGGACATATAGTGAGAATGCCACTTAAAGATTTATGAGTATATCCATAGACTAGTATACCTTTCAACCCGGGATGGAGAAGTCTGTTTGCAGTTGGCAAAGGTCAGTTCATATACTCTTAACCTATCAAAATGCAGAGAATGGGGAACTGCTAGGTACACAGCCTTAAATAAGACATCAGTATCACCTGCCCTGAAGCCCAGGGAATATCACTTAGCGTGGGCAGGAAGACTTGTAAGAGCAAAGGGATGACAAAGCGTACTATGAAGTACTATCATCTGGATATGACATGGCCAGTGCAATTGCAATTCACAGTAGCTATGTACAAGACCACACACACACACACACACACACACACACACACACACATCATGAAAAAGAAAGTAGACTAATTAAGAAAGAAGAGGGGCTGAGCAAAAGTTAGAGGGAGATAGGAGACCATAATGAGGAGTAAATATGTACATCGTATACAGTATGAAATTTTCCAAAATTTTCAAATGATTGAAAAAGTACAAATGACAAATAAACATATGAAAAAAATGTTCAACATCCTCAGCCATTAAGGAAATGCAAATCAAAAATAGGTTGAAATTCTACCCCACCCTAGTCAGAACGGGTCTCATGAAGAGTCTAAACAACAAAACTACTGAGAAAGATGCCAAGAAAACATCCCTTATACACTAATGGTGCAGCCACCAGTCAGTGGGTCAGGTCTTCAGACAACTAGAAATAGGACTATCCAGCCAAACCACAGACGTGTAGGTGTGATCCATCCGTTAAAAAGAGTGGCACGATATCATTTTTCAGGAAAAGCATAGAATTCAAAGATTTCATGTTAACCAAAGTCAGCCAGGCCCTGAAAGAAAAGTATCATGTTTTCTCTCATATGCATAAAATCACTTAACAAGAAAAAACAAGACATAGGGACTCAGTGGGAGAGATATAATGGAGATGGCTAGGATTAAAACACATTATATGGGGCCGGGCAGTGGTGGCGCATGCCTGTAATCCCAGTACTTGGGAGGCAGAGGCAGCCTGAGTCTACAGAGTGAGTTCCAGGACAGCCAGGACTGTACAGAGAAACCCTGTCTCAAAACAAACAAACAAACAAACAAAACCCCAAAAACCCACCAAGAACACATTATATGTGTATGTCATAATAAATCTCATTCTTTTGTACAATGAATGTGTGCTAATTAAAAATTCATTTTGAAATGATTATGCCTTCCACTAAATTGCAATGACATCATAGAGGGGCCTGTGGACTTCTCACAACATATCTTACTGATTGCCAATCCTAAGAAAGCTCATATGTAAAGTTGAAAAGGAGACTGGCTTAAGGTGTGTGAACAGTTTTACATCATGTTGCCACAGGGACAGAATCTTTTGTACTCCACAATTAAGATGAAAAACTCTATCCCACAGAATTCTGCCTTTTGGTTCATTTTATAGTCTCAGGAATACAAGGCGAGAAGAGAACCCAGTGTCTTTACCTCCAAGATCTTGCTGAAAGGACACTGATAGAGCTATCTCTGTGAGGCTAAGCCAATGCCTGGCAAATATAGAAGTGGATGCCCATAGTCATCTATAGGATAGAACACAGAAACCNCAATGGAGGAGCTAGAGAACATACCCAAAGAGCTGAAGGCGTCTGCAACCCTATAGGTGAAACAACAATATGANCTAATCAGTACCCCCAGATCTCATGTCTCTAGCTGCATATATAACAGAAGATGGCCTAGTCAGCCATCATTGGGAAGAAAGGCCCCTTGGTCTTGCAAACTTTATATGACCCATACAGGGGAAGGCCAGGGCCAAGAAGTGGGAGTGGGTGGGGAGGGGAGCAGGGTGGAGGCAGGGTATAGGGGACATTCGGGATAGCATTTGAAATGTAAATGAAGAAACTATCTAATAAAATAAGTTAAAAAAAAAAAAAAAGATTAGCTGTGTGGGTTCCTGCCCTGATATTAACATGCCCTCACTTTCTGGTACTCCTTCATTATTTGAACTATAAGTCTTGTGGGTTTTGTTGTTGTTGTTGTTGTTGTTGTTATTTTTTTTAACTATTTCTTTCCTCATACTGACTCGTTTGTGCAGTTCTCTCTCTCTCTCTCTCTCTCTCTCTCTTGTCTCTGTTCTTTCAGGTCATTGAAACCACTCATACAATTGATATTGAATCGATCTTTTTTTTCCTTTTCTTTTAATTAGATATTTTATTTATTTACATTTCAAATGTTTTCCCCCTTCCCAGTTTCCCTTCTGCAAACCTCTTATCCTATCTCCTCCACCCCTTTACCCTGCTTCTATGAGGGTGCTCCTCTACCTACCCACACACTCCCACCTCCCCACCCTAGTATTCCTCTACACTGGGGCATCAAGCCTTCATAGGACCAAGGGCCTCCCCTCCCACTGATGCCAGATAAGGCCCTTTCAGCTCCGTCAGTCTTTTCCATTGAGGTTCCTGTGCTCAGTCTGATGATTGGCTGTGAGTATCCACATCTGAATTGGTCAGGATCTGGCAGAGCCTCGCAGGAGACAGCTGTATCAGGCTCCTGTCAGCAAGCACCTCTTGGCATCTGCAATAGGGTGTGGGTTTGATGTCTGCATGTGGGATGGATCCCCAGGTGCAGCAGTCTATGGATGGCCTTTCTTTCAGTCTCTCCTCCATTTTTTGTTCCTGTATTTCCTTAAGACAGGAGTAATTCTGGGTTAAAATTTTGGAGGTTCGTGGGTAGCCCAATCCCTCAACCTCTGGATATGGTTTTGACAAGTTCTCCCTCCTCTTTGTGGGATATTCTTATATTCTGTATATTTGAGAAATCCTGTTTATACATTCATGAACTCATGTTTTTCAAGTTATTTCCTACAGCCTTAAGAGCTGTCCTGAAAGTCACAGCTTTTGTCATTTTGCTGAGGATCATTTTACATTCTTCCTTCTTAGACTCATGATCTTCATGTGGTTTCTGATTTGTCAGGGAGAACATTTCCCTGGCAACATTTCCAAAGAAGGAAAATAAAGCAAAATGTGCACATTATTATGCAAACAAGCCCCATGCCCACAGCAACCATCAGCACTTGTGAAGACACATGTCCTGCTGGCCCTGCTCCAGGGGTGAAAACCATTTCACACAGTCCCTTCCATGCCCTTGCTGAACCAGGCATTCAAGTCCTAATGTCCTTTGCAATTTTCCCTCCAGTGCTTGAGTGGTGTGTGTGTGTGTGTGTGTGTGTGTGTGTGTGTGTGTGTGTGTGTGAGAGAGAGAGAGAGAGAGAGAGAGAGAGAGAGAGAGAGAGAGAGAGAGAGAGAAAGTTGTTTTATTACCAGCATACAGGACTAGAGTGCTAGTCCTGTGGAGGAATTGGGGAAATTTATGCTCCTATAGTTTCTAAAAACAGACGCCCTTTATCTCTGTTATACAATTTGCATTGTTACCTTTGCATAGTATATGTGTGTGCCTTTCAATAAAATTACATGAAAAAATAATAAAATGCCAGGTAAGTGTTTTTATTATAAGAGCTGTGATAGTCAAAATATTTGAAAGGAAATAAATGTATGTACTTTCTCCCATGCTTTGTGAAAGCACTCATTTGTGCCAGATGCAGCCGTGAGGCATTCTTTCCACTGTTCATGCTTCCACTTTGGAGCAGATACATTTGCTATAATTGATCTGGCTTAGAAAAATAATTTATCTCATTTGAGGCCCAAATTATTGTAGGAGTAACTTTAGACCTGCAAGAAATGGTTATAATAAATAAAATGTGTATTTTGGCTGGATCATAAACTCTGAAGTTATTTTCACTTTTGAGTAGCCAGAAATGTAAGCTGACTTTCTTGCAAGAGGCAATTTTTATAAGCTCTTAAGAGCTGACATGTAACAGGTTACTGGGAGGTTGTGTGGCCCAGGTCTCACCTGACTTGCATTATTGCTGTCTCCATGGCATTTCAACTATTTGGTTTTCCAGATTTTTTTAATTGAAAAGGGGATTGAAATCCAAATTAATGTTTTGGCCAAACACTGTTTAAATGATAACGAATATGTGTATTCATTTGCGGTTAAATAGTTTTGTCCATTTTCATGTGGATTAAGCTGAAAAGCCAGTATAATTTTCCACTTAGCTTTGCTCTCCTAGATAGTGTGAACAGACACACTACTTTGAAAAGCTTCAGATCCAGAACCCCTGCTGTGTTTCATTTTATTTATTTATATATCATTTGAATCATCATGGTTTGGACGTGTCTGACTTTTGATATCAAAGTAACTTCTTAGAACAAGACAAAATTGTGCACAATAACATGCAACCTTGTCTCTTGATAATTCTGTAAGATGAGGTCCAGGAAGGCACCAGCCTGTGCTCCTGTAGTACAGTTTGCAGTGTGTATTCTTAAGGATTCATTGTTAATTCTATTTAAGATTTTGAATAACACTCAGGGAATGCTTAATTTTCTATAAGCAGATGACAATCATTTACTTCCTTCTAAATGAATAAATAAAAGTTAAGATTAAATAAATAAAATTGGACGGCAATGTGGATTGCTAGCAATAGTAGCAGAGCAGATTATGGTCTCCTACAGACAATGCAATCAATGAAGGCACCAAAAGATTTCATAATATCATAGGAAACCATAAAACCCACAAAGGGTGAGCATTTTGTTGTTTATAACTGTGAGGCCACCCTGGGTCCAATTGAGAATAGTCATCAAGCTGAACCAATAAATTCACAAACTTCACCTTCTAAAGCTGTGCTAATTAAAGAGGGTGAGATGCAAGAATGACCTAACCACTGTGAGATGCTGCTGCATTTTGTGATGTTTCAAATACAGAATCATCCAATTAAACCTCATATTTTTTTCTCAGTGAATATAGTTTAGACACTATGGGCTTTGTTGTGGTTGAAGTGAGTGAATTATTTTCTTTCTACAAATTCTTGCAACAAGTAAAATCCAAAACGGAAAAGCCAGTTCAATTCCCAGGCTTCATCCTGGTGTGTGGAAGCTAGCCAAACCTCTTGTGTTCGACGGATGCTAGAGATGCCTACAATGCATGGTGCAAGCAACACTGCTGCTTGCTTAAATCACAGCACTTCTAAAATGATTTTATAAAAATGATGAACAAATTTAACCTTTTACAAGGAAAACCAGGAATAAACAAACCACCTGCTTTTCAGTGTCACTATAAATATTTGGTTGTAATTCTGGGCATTTCTGGGCATTACTCAGTGCCTCCCTCACAGTCATTTCCTGGTGCCAGTCAAATCTATTCCTCTTTTCACATCTAGTGTTCGAATAGAGAACAAAGACAACTGTTTCTTTGAATATAACCGTCTGCCATAGGTTCCATCATGGTTCACAAGGACCAACTATATTCAGGAAGGTATGCTAAAACTTCACTCTGGGAAAAGTCACTGACCCTTGAGTGGAGATGAGTCACTGGGTGATGAACTTGAAAACTTGTGCCAACAACATTTACATGGCCTGGGTTTGTAGGCCTATACACAGGCACAGTTCTCCACATCTCCCCCAAGTCAGAGTTTCTATGTTTAATGCAAGAAGCTCATCATCAGAAACCTTAGAAGAGGTACTTCCACGGTCGTTAAAACTAAGGTTCAATCTATGCATCTGTGGCTCAATCTTAGAGTGTACAAGTCACGTGTTGTCTGAAACGGAGAAAGAAACCCCGAGAGAGTTGGGGTTTTCCACCTAAACTTCATTCTAAGAATCACTTCATTTTGAATCACTGATTCAGAATAGCCATATGGTTTATTGACAGGGTTAAAGGAAGGGGAAATGAAAAAATTTCATTAAATACCACTCTGTATATTTTAATTATTTATCTTCACAGCATTCCACTGAGGTTGGTGTTTTTCTCTACTTTGACAATGAATATAGAGACTCACAAAGTTTGAGTAATTGTGCTGACATTTAAAAATCTAATGAGTGACACATGGAAAAGTAGAGAAATATTACTCTTAACTATGATTACTATACAAGTTGGTAGAGCACCCGGTGTATCCTTATAACCTTCATGAAACATACAGGGACCAAGTGCTTGCCACTGCATCCCAGTCTCTGAAAGTCACTCTCCTGATATCTACATCTGAGAATCATCGAAATAGATAGACGAAATGTGGTAATCATATAAGAAATGATGGATGAGCTTTTAGTTGATAGACATGCTCAGCACCCTGATTTGTGGATATGTGGATAGTGCATATGTGTATTTAACTATCACAGTGCAGTCTGAGGAACAGCACAGAGGTAAGGTTCTTGCTATATTTGTATATGAGGATCTTAAACCAGAGCATCCATGTTCAAAACAACAATAACAACAAAAATGCAAGGCATGGTGACTTGTGCCTGCGATCTCGGGACTAAGGAGGTGATTACCTCCTTTGGGGAATAGCCAGTCTAGCCAATTGATGAGCTCCTGGGCTCAGTAAGAGATCCTGTCCCAAAACATATGGTAGAGAGTGATAGAGGATGTGGGCTGGGCTCTGCCTCTGACCTTGGTGTATTGCAGGACTGTTGTGATCTGTAATAAAAGGAAGGAAGCTTGTCTGAAGGAGTACATTTGCATGATCTGAGGGAGGATGTGGGAGGAAACCTTCTCTAGGACAGTTTTCAGTGTTATAGCTCTCTCTCTCTCTCTCTCTCTCTCTCTCTCTCTCTCTCTCTGGACAGTATGTAGTAAACTTAATTCAGGGTGGACAAGGGCTATGTAAACCTTGGGGCAAGGATTGGGGTTTTTGAGTCGAGTGTACATTATTTGCTGGGGTTAAGGAGCTGGGAATGCTTCATTTACATGAAGTGGATTTCTAGGTGCTTAAAATCTATAATTTGGCCATGAAAATACCTCAAGAAGGATGGGGGTGGGGTTCTCTGGCATGCAGGACTGGTACAAAGAAGGGAGCGATCCTTTCTCCTGCCAGACTCAAGAGAATGGTGAGGTTTTGGACACATCTCAGCCTTACTCTTGCTTCAGGTCAGCTCTCTTGGTCACATGGCTCATGTGCTCCACAAGAGGAAGACACTGGAGACCAGCCTCTAGCCTCCACAAATTTAAACATCTACCCATTTGCACATGCACCCATGTGTACATGCATGGAATACATGCAGAGAAATAAAATAAAATTAAAAATAATAAGTATCACATTGTATCCCATAAAATCATTAAAATAGATTAACAAAATTAAGGTCTAGACATCTGCTGCTGTAGCACCATCATATTATTTATCACAGAACATATCTAAAGCTGAGCCTTGGAGATGCTGAACCTTGGAGATGCTGAACCTTGGAGATGCTGAGCCTTGGAGATGCTGAACCTTGGAGAGGCTGAGAGGTTTGACCTGTGTGCTGTGGCTCCAGGTCTCTAAAGGCTGCTTGCCTGACTCTGAGCTCATTCTGTTCACCTGCTTATTGTTATGTCTTAGTGACAACTGCAGTAATAAATGGTTGTAATCAAATGCCAAGGATAGACTCTGTGAGTTGTGTGAAACAGCTCATCTTAATCTGAAATCCAGCATCATCCATTAAAAGTGAATTTTCGGAACATTGCCAGTAAAGTGTAAGGAGGAATTAGGAAAACTTACATTGCTCTGCCTCTTCAAAGGTCCTTTCCCACTCAGAAAAGAAGTCAGAGTTGGGAATTAGAGTAACTTGTCTGTATTGCTGCCTGCACAGGCCTCGAGGGGCCTAGTTTTATCATTTAGAAAATTAAATGATTTTATTTAATAATAAAGCTAAGATCACTAGAAAAATTTACAGACTGTGCATATTTAATGTTGCAGGGTATGTGTTATACCATCCATGATAGGTTTCATTCTGAAACACAGGGTATCTAGCAACCTTAGTAGTCCTTAATAAATAAATGTACCATAACTTTCCTCCATAAAAGAAAAAAAAAAGTATGTTCTTTTTTTTTTAACCTTTAAAGAACTTTGAGGAAACATCTGAGCACAGGAAACCTAGCAATAGCATGAAGAAAGACACGCAGGTAGATGTCAGTAGGTGTCATATGTAAATATTTCAGTAATACAAAATGAATATTAGTTTAGTGCTAAACAACATAACAGGGAACACTCTGATTGACTAATAGAAGAAATACAGTCATTTGATCATTTTTATTTCTATTCTGTTGGGAGACTCATTCACCCATGTAACTTAAGTTTGAGAAAGCTACCATGAAGTATTCTTGAAGAATTTGACAAAATATATATATACATATATATATATGTATATATATGTATATATATGTGTGTGTGTGTATATATATATATGTGTGTGTGTGTGTGTGTGTGTGTGTGTGTGTGTGTGTGTTGAAGTACACAATTGAAGTATGATAAATTGGTAAGAGAGCTAGACATCAATTTGGACAAATTACAGCAGCTTCTATCTAGGGTGCATTGACTACAGTTCACTAAATAAGTGAGCCTTAGCTAAACACATGTAGGATGGGTAAACACCAATGAGGACAGCAGCAAAAATATTAAAATATAAATAACCTAGCTGCTACTTTCCACATTTTCCACAAGCAAGTTTTTTTTTCTGCTAAATAGTGTAGTATTTATTATATTTTATTCACAGCATAGATCGTTCAAGCCTTCGTTTTCTTTTTTTTTTCCTTTTTT
>NC_034611.1:12743705-12753110 GCF_900095145.1 Mus pahari | reverse complement strand
GCCCGAAGGACTGGTTTCAGACAAAAGCGGTCCCCGAAGGCCAGGCGGTTTCCACCGGCGTGCTCTGAGACTACCCAAAGAAGTGGAGGGGCCGTTAGGGCGTGGCCCCCAGAAAGTATGCGGGCCCTTGGGCCCCAGGCTGCGGTGCGCGGCAGAGGGAGCTGGCGGTGCGGCGGCAGGTGCGGGCCCACAAGCAAGTTTATCACCCAAGTGCGACATAATGAAAAACATCAAGAAATTCATGTTTGGTTTCTCTCTTAGTTTCCTGTCGCAAAGCTTCAGAATACTATGGAGTATAAGGGTAACAGGACCTTTGCACTCATTCCCTCTCACTGCTGAATCTAATCCATGCCAGTTTGCTCTTACTACCTCCAAAGAAAGCTCATTTTCCCTCCTTTTTGTCTGCTTGGCTGTTGCTCCTGCCTCTTACAATCCTTCATGAAGCATTATCTTCGTGCTGCATCGAAACAATTATTATTTTATAACTGAAATCTGTGCCCCAGCAAACCTCCAAATTGATGTTTAGTTTGGCCTTTCTGCCTCTCTCCCTAGCCTCATCAAGTGACCTTTTGCATTTTTCCTTTTCAGTCACACCAAACTCTGTTGGCTTCTTGAGCAGCCCAGTGTTCTCCTTCCCTGTGAGGCAAAACTTAAATACCCACCTTTTCTCTTTGCCTCTCACTAGTCTTGCCCAGAGTGATATTTTCATGAGTCTGCCACAGTGTCTCTCAACAACATTCCCCAAATTCCATGTGTCTTTTCTCAGAACAATAGCCTCATTTTATAACTATGAACTCATTTACATAACTGTCTCCATGAACACTTCCTGGGAAGATGAACTGTGTGTGTTTTTCCTCCATTTTATCCTGAGCCTAAAATTGTGTTGGCACATATAAGAATTGACATTTTATGGAAATGATTTATTTCTCATACAGCATGAGGCTGTTTATTGTTTTAAATATATAATTTTATTACTATCTTTCCGTGAGGGCTGAAGAAGCCAACAAGAGAGCTTAGAAGAGGAAGAAAGCAAAAATGAAGCAAGAGAAGAGATCTAATCTATACTTGATGTGGCTTGATCAACATGATAGTTGATAGAGGAAGTGTCAATAAAGAATAGTTTATGGTGATCCATGGCCGATAATTTTTAGAAGTAGTAGTATCTACTTCTCCCTATGCTTGTATTGAAATTCTCCAATGACACTGATTTGTCAAGCAGTTAACTAGCAGTCTTGTGATCCTCTTGCTCTAGAGGAAACTGAGGTGGAGAAATGCGAATCAACTCTGCACAAAGTCCCTCCCTCTATTCCAGTCTCTTCAGACACACTCTTAGTCCTTTTGCAGCCTGCTATCAGGAGCCTTTCCTCCTACTTCACCTCCATACTGAAGAGCTCTAGTATGTATGAGCATGGCAAACATGGTGCTGGCAGGCCTTGGCCTTTCCCCTTCGGTCTTCCTTGTCAGCTATAGATTATATACCTAAAGTTAGCCACCAAAGTCTATTCTCTTATTTGGCCACTACCTACTCCTGAGGCTGACAAATAGGATCCAACTATCAAAGTATTGAAGTCCAATAATCAAAAGCCCCCATTTGGCTTAACTAATTAACTTGCCCAATGAAAACAAACCAACTCGTCCTAGCCATTTGCCTACAAGTCACATCTGCGTCCTCTCTATCCAGAAGCAGTTCCTTGTCCCTCCAGAGAAAATAGTTCTTTTCCCTCCCTTGTTCATTTTCTTTTTTCCCTCATCCTCTGTCTCCTGTCTTTGTCTGTTATTCCCTGCCCTTTGTCCTTCTGGTGCAAATAAATCTTTGTGCTGAGAACTTGGTCTTGATGTACCCTGTGCTGAATCTGGTCCTTTCACACACCCCAAGGACTTCCTTTCTTGGTGTGGACTGAGAGGTCCCACCGTTATTTGCCACTACCTTTTTCACACTCTGTTTCTATGCCATTTCCATCCCTTATGATTCCCAGTACCTAGTAGAATCATTCCCTATGGACTCCCAGCAGTCACATTCGGCTAAGTAGGCCTAGACTCAGACCAGTGTATGCTTAATGCTCACCAGACAAGCCTCTTCTTAACGGTAGTTGATAATTAATTTAGATAACCATAACTGGACATTATGAAAGGGTGAAAGACTTTGGAGCACTCAATCCCCTTTCCCTGTAAGTTCTGGGATCTATGAGGAAGAGGAGGAGGAGGAAAGAGCCAGAGGTATGAATGAGTCCAAGTGAAGTCATAGACACAACCCGAGTTATACACAGAGAAACTCACGGGGACTGTGACTGTATACTTAAGGTTTGCACAGGTTCAAACCAGACAAAAATCACAGCATTGAGAAGAAATGAACACAAAGCTCCACCTCTAACCAACAAACTATTCACAATTGATACTCGCCGGGAAGGAGAAAATCACTTTCGTTAGGAGTTTCACTGGATATACTAATCATACCACAAGGCATGCCCCATCGCTAGGTCCCAGGTCCATTTTACTCCCCCTCCCAATAGATTCCATGAATTCGTTCTCAGCAATTTTGTTTCATGTTGGTGTTTTTGAATTTCTGTTTTCTTTGTGTTTCATTTTTACTTTTGTTTGTAGAGAAAGAATATGAAGTTGAGTCTGTAGAGAAGTAAGGTAGACCTGGGAGAAGTTGGAAGAGGCAAAAGAATATGATCAAAACATATTGTGTGAAAATTTAAATAAAATATTACCCATGAGTAAATAATGCATCATTCACTGATAACCATAAGGTAGCCAATTTCAACTGGGATGGAAGGCATCTGTAAGCAGAAGTTAAAGTGAGAGACAGTCAATGAGGAACAAGATAGGAAACTGAGAACTATTTAAGTTGTGATTGAAATATTTATAGCTGTACCATATGGGAGTCATAAAGTGTTTTTATTTGATTATTAAAATGAAGGTGTGATTCCAGAAGGTTATAAAACCCAGAATAATCATGTTATACAATAAAGAGGAATATCCCAAGGCTCAAACAATGCTAGTGCCTATCTTTGTGGCCCAATAAACTAAGGAACAATATTCCTTTGGCAAGAGAATTACAAAGTATCAGCTTATCTTAGTCTGATGTCATTAATTATTTTAATCACTTAATCATTTTCCCTTTATCTGACTTCCCACTGAATCAGCAGACTTCTGATTATATCAAGTTCTTCAGTCAGAACTAACTGGGAGCCACTGGCCTCAGTGCTTATGACAGTTCATTTCTTTCTGCAAATTAATAAATCAATATAGTAATTTACCTATCAACCTGACAGAGTTCATCAATAGATGGAACCAGTACCCAGGTGCACACAGATATGATGTAAGCATGAGAAAGGTGAAGAGTCAGCTGCCTCTATTCTATAAGGGACTGACAGAAAGATTGTCCTCTGAGGTCTCTTCTGAGTGAGGTCTCTCTCAAGCACACTTAAGGATGTACTCTTCTCTTCCATCCTACATACAGAGAAATGTGCTTTTGCATGTTAAGAACAACACCAAGCTTCTCTTAATTTGAAGAAATTACAGTTCAGTTTGGAATTAAGAATACATGAGACATACTTATATTAGCTGAAAGTATTTATTTACTGAATAGTATCATAATGAAAACAGTAGACAAATTAATTAGTAAAAATAAATGAAACTGCATTTAAGATAAATCATAACAACTGGTCTTAGGATCCCAGATACTTTACTGAATCCATCTAGAGAATAAAAATAAACTGTGTGGACAATGAGGAGTTGGCCATTGAATTAGATTTGAAGGATAAGAGACTTCAAGAGGTTGGCATTGTAAAGAACAGAAAGAACAAGAAAGTATACAGTAATTGTTATAGAATTCTGCAAGTAAAACTAGATCCTTTGCTGTGGCTTTAATTGTACTTTCACAAATTCATGACTTGGCGTTCTATCCTTCAGTATGTCACAATAAGGCTTGATGTATAAATAATGTGGATATAACCCATCAAAATAATCCCAAGGGGTACTCCTAATTCAATTTGGTGAGTATATTAAGTTATAAAAGAAAAATTTCCCAAGATATTTAAAAATTCAACACTGGGGAAACTGAGGCAGGCGAACAGTGAGCATGAGGCTAGCTTGGGCTACTTAGTGAAAAGTTATCTCAGAAAAAGAAAGGCAATTTGAATAAAGAGAAATGTGCATGTGTACTGGGAAAATGCCAGGAGTGAAGGAAAATGGCAAACTACAAGTCAGTGACAGATGTTAAGACTACATTTTCCCCTTGAACCCCCAGATAAGTCTACTCTATGAACAACTTCATTTCAGACGTATAACCTATAGAGTGGTGAGACAAGAAGAGGCTGGTGTTTATGCCACACCCTTTGTCTAAAAGCCTAGCAAATACATCACTATAATATGATCCCAGGGACAGAAGACGGTAGACAGATAGGTGTAAGGGAGTATTTTTAAAGGGGTCATAAAACATCACACAATGAGTTTAATATTTTATCCTGAAAATACTTAACTGGAACACAAATATTTATTAATCAATATCTTATTGGTAGACAAGTATCTTACCAGTAGACAAGTTAAGCAAACTTATTCATTCATTTCCTATAAGAACATGTCACATGTCAGGAAAGTATACACAAATCAGCACATTAACTTTAGCAATTGTTCACTAGACTCACTCAGCCAGTGTCTCTCAGTAAATATCCACAAAGTAGACAGTACTTTACCTTTGCACGAGTTCAAGCACACCAAAGCCTGTCCACTTGCTATCTACTTGATAGTTATTCTGTAATATTCCTTGAGCAAGTTATCTAATGTCCCAGCTTCCCAAGACTTCTCCTCAGAGTGTGAGGAACACTACATCTCCTACTAGTTCAAAATCAGACTCCTCAAGTGGGAGAGTCACTTCCTGCTTTCTGTCACGCCGAACAAAACAAATTTACTTTAGCCTGAAAAACACATTTCCCTATTATTCCATACGTTGTTTGCTTCCATGCCTTATCTTCATTTCAATGAAAAAAAATACGTTTTTGGCTTCTAATTTATATTCTCTTGGGAAGAGACTATGGCCTCAGTCTAAGAGCATGTTTGTCTTTGGCATCCCGTGTTTAGCATCCTCTCAAGCATTCACAGTCACGCTGAATGGGAGTCCGATCAAGGTGTGAAAGAGACCCTCTCTTTGGATAACATCCAATTTGTTTTCTTTTTAGAAGTTGTGTGTATGCACATTTGTGTTTAGGTATCTGCACATGAGAAAGTTGGAGGAGAATATCCAGTGTATTTCATTGTTCACTGATTTCATTTTGGGTCTGAGATACCATAGATGTACTTTTGGGTCTGAGATATCTCACTCAGGAAGATATTTTCTAGTACCAGGAAGCCTTAAAAACACCCTTGATTCAGCAGTCCCTCTCCTGTTACCGATCATAAGATGCAAAAAACCAACTTTTTTGGTTTTTTTTCCAGTTACCTTATTGTTCTTTCATTTATTTATTCACTTTGCATCCTAATCACAGATCACATCCCAGTTCCATACTCTTGTCCCAGTTGCATCCTCCCACTCCAATTCTCCCATTCCTTTATGCTTTCCCTTCTCTTCAGAGAAGGGGAGCTCCTGTCCCTTCTGGGTACCAACCCACCCTGGCACATCAAGTCTCATCAGGACCAACTAAGGAGAAGGCAGCCCAGCTAGGGGAAAGTGATACAAGGTCAGGCAACAGAGTTTGAGTCAGAGATGAGTCCCACTCCAGTTGTTAAAAGATCCACGGGAAAACCACGCTGAACTTCAGGACATTGTGTTTAGGAGGCTTAAGTCCAGCCCATGCATACTCTTTGGTTGGTGATTCAGTCTCTGTGAGCTCTCCTTAGCCCAGGTTAGTTGACTCTGCTGGTCTTCTTGTGTTGTCCTTTATTCCTTTGATTCTCTTAATCCTCCCTGCAAATTCCACAAGACTCCCTGAGCTTTGCCTAATGTTTAGATGTGGGTCTCTGGATCTGTTTACATCAGCTGCTAGATGAATCCTCCCAGATGACAGTTGTATTAGGTTCCACTCTGTAAGTATAACAGATTATTATTATTAACACTATTAGGGATAATAATAATGTTAAGGATTGGCTCTCTTCCATAATGTAGGTCCCAAGCTGGTTCAGTCATTGGTTGGCCATTCCCTCAAACTCTGCTCCATCTTTATCCCTACACATCTTATAAGCAATGCATACTTTGCGTTGAAGGTATTTTGGGTGGGTTAGTGTTCTCTTTCTTTGACTGGAAATCATGTCTGGCTTCAGGAGGTAGCCTCTTCAGGCTCCATATGCCCTACTGCTAGGAATCTCAGCTATGGTAACCTCCCATAGCCTCCCAGGAGCCTCCCCTGTCCCAGGTCTCCCACTTGTCCCAAAGATACCTTCCCCCTACACTGATTTCCCTTATTTTTGCCAATCCTCTCACCCTGTACTCCTGTTCTCCCCATTTCTGATCTTCACTCTTGTATCCTTCCCCATACCCTCTCCAATGTAGTTCCCTCTCTCCATCCACTTCAGATGTCTATTTAATTTCCTTTCGGAATTAAATTTAAGAATCCTACCTTGGTCCCTCTTTTTTATTTAGCTTCTTTGGGTCTGTGTGTTGTAGCATGATTTATCCTGTACTTTATGATAATGTGTACCTATAAGTGTGTACATACAATGCATGCATTTCTGGGTCAGGGTTACCTCACTCAGGATGATAATATTTATTTTTAATTTTTTTTTAAAATTTGTTTATTTTATTTATATTAGGTCACTGTAGTTTTTTTCAGACATAGCAGAAGAGGACATTGGATCCCATTACAGATGGTTGTGAGTCACCATGTGTTTGCTGGAAATTGAACTCAAGACCTCTGGAAGAGCAGTCAGTGCTCTTAAACACTGAGCTATCTCTCCAGCCCAAGGATAATAATTTCTTTTTAGCTCCTTCATTTGCCTCAAAATTTCTTGTCCTTGTTTTTAATAGCTGAGTAGTAGTTCATTGTATAAATGAACCACTTATTTCTTTTTAATCCATTCTTCAGTTGAGGGATTTGAAATCCCACTGGCAATGGAAGGGTGTTACCCTTAATCCAAATTCTCTACAGAATGTGATATCCCTTAAGATTTTTATCTTAGCCGTTTGGATGGGTGTGAGGTAGTATCTCAGATCAGTTTTGATTTGCATTTGTGCTATGGACTAGACTCAGTTCGTCCCTCAATCCATGGGAAACCAGAATTTCAGTAATCAGGTGAGCAGGGAGTCAGTGTGGATGACAAACAGACACGGAGACAGAGAGAGTGCTATATTTGAATGTAATTTCCCAAAGTGAGCATCAGACTTTTAATACAGACAAAAATATGGAAGTTAGGTGACACATCAGCCAAGATATAATGATGTTACCGAATGCTTAATGACTCTGACACAAAACAGAGGAATGCATACATAAAGACTGACAGGAACTAGGCAATATAACAACTGAGACAAAGTCAGCTCTATCTAAGGTTAGCTATATTCTTAGAAGCCAGGTGTGAGGTCATTATGCTCTCAGGGCAAGGGCTTTCACGCCCAAGCCATAGTTCTAATTAGGGAATCCACTCTAGCTAACCTCATGAATGTTTAAATACTCTAGTTCCTCCTTAAACTACTTCCTAAACCATTGTAAATTCCGGTATATGGGAGAGACTCGGCTTTTATTCTAAGTGATTGTGTGGGGGACATTCTACTCATAATTAAAGAAGTCTGCCATACATAACTCTAATAAGAATTCTAAACTTACTTTGCTAAGCTTGCCCTGAGATTTCTAACTCTATGTAGTAGATAGTAATGCCTGATTTCTCTCTCTCTCTCTCTCTCTCTCTCTCTCTCTCTCTCTCTCTCTCTCTCTTACAATACTAGAAGTAATTCTGAATGTTACTGAATAGGTAACATTCTTACTGAATTACAAGCCTATGGTCAGCTCAAGGACTGCCTAGGACATCGGTGAAGGCCAGGAGGCAAAGTTCAATTTTGCTTAGGTATTTGGCAAACCATTGCTTGGAGGCACCTATAATAAAACAATACTGAAAGAAAGCACACAGACCCATACACTGATTAACACAAGTACAAGTTTGGAGCATTTGTGCTATGGGATGCCAAAGTTCCAGGAGACTGAGTTTCTTTGAAACCCTTTGCCTTGGGACTGCGTCCAAGCTTTTGGGTCTGCCATGCAGTTTATACTGGAGTGGGTGTGGTACATTTGCCTGATAACTAAGGACTACTGAACATTTCTTTCTCTTTCATTTTATTTTTTGTTTTTGTTTTTGTTTTGTTGTTGTTTCTCAAGTGAACATTTCTTTAAGTGTGTCTCGGTCACTTGAGATTCTTTTGTTGAGAAATATCTGTTTAGCTCCATACCCCATTTTTAATAGGGCTATTTGGGTTGTTGGTGTTTAATTTCTTGAGTTTTTATGCATTCTAGATATTAGACCTCTGTCAGATGCAGGGTTGGTAAAGATCTTTTCCTATTTTGTAGGCTGCTATTCTGTCTCAGTGATCATGTCCTTTGCCTTACAAACATATTTCAGTTTCATAAAGTCACATTTATTAATTGTTGACCTTAATGCCTGAGCTCTTGATGTTCAGGAAGTTGTCTCGTGTACCAATGCATTCAACGTCTATTCCCCCTTTCTCTTCTATTAGATTTAATGTATCCAGTTTTATATTGAGGTCTTTAAGCCACCTGAACTTGATTTTTGTGCAGGGTGATGAATATAGGTCTATTTGCAGTGTTCTCCATACACACATATAGGTAGTTCAGTACCATTTGTTGAAGATATTTCCTTTTTTTCTATTGTATAGTTTTGCCTTCTTTGTTGCTTCCTATTATTTTTGTTGTTAGAGTTGGGATTCTGTTCTTGCAGCTATCTTCTTTTAGGTTTGTTGAAGGATTACTTTCTCACTTTTTCTAGGGCATCATATCCCTCCTTGTATTGGAGTTTTCCCTGTATTATCTTTGAAGGGATGGATTTGTGGCAAGATGTTGTGTGAATTTGGTATTGTCATGGAATACTTTGGATTCTCCATCTATGGTAATTGGCATCTCTGTGTTCTATCCTATAGATGGCTGTGGGCATCNACTTCTATATTTGCCAGGCACTGGCATAGCCTCACAAAAGATAGCTATATCAGTGTCCTTTCAGCAAGTTCTTTCTGGTATATGCAATAGTGCCTGCGTTAGGTGGGTGATTATGGGATGGACCCCCAGGTGAGGTACTCTCTGGATTGTCCATCCTTTCATCTTAGCTCCAAACTTTGTCTCTGCAACTTCTTTCATGGATATATTATTCCCTATTTTGGGGAGGAATGAAGTATCAACGGGTTGGTCTTCCTTCTTCTTGATTTTCTTGTGTTTTGGAGATTGTATCTTGGGTATTCTTGGTTTCTGG
>NC_034611.1:12732691-12740635 GCF_900095145.1 Mus pahari | reverse complement strand
ATTAGAATGGCTACTCCAGCTTGTTTCTTCGGACCATTTGCTTGGAAAATTGTTTTCCAGCCTTTTACTCTGAAGCAGTATCTGTCTTTGTCCATGAGGTTTGTTTCCTGTAAGAAGCAAAATGTGGGGTCCTTTTTGTGTAGCGAGTCTGTTAGTCTATGTCTTTTTATTGGGGAATTGAGTCCATTGATATTAAGAGGAATCAAAGAAAGGTAATTTTTGGTTCCTATCATTTTTGTTGTTAAAGTTGGGATTCTGTTCTTGTGGCTGTCTTCTTTTGGTTTTGTTGAGGGATTACTTTCTTCTTTTTTCTAGGGTGTAGTTTCTTAGTGTTGGTGTTTTCCCTTTATTATCCTTTGAAGGGCTGGGTTCGTGGAAAGGTATTGTGTGAATTTGATTTTGTCATGGAATACCTTGGTTTCTTCATCTATGGTATTTGAGAGTTTTGCTAGTTATAGTATCCTGAGCTGGCATTTGTGTTCTCTTAGTGTCTGTATAGCATCTTTCTAGGATCTTCTGGTTTTCATTGTCTCTGGTGAGAAGTCTGNAGTAATTCTATTAGGCCTGCCTTTATATGTTACTTGACCTTTTTCCCTTACTGCTTTTAATATTCAATCTTTAGTGTACTTGTTGTTCTGATTATTATGTGTTGGTAGGAATTTCTTTTCTGGTACAATTTATTTGGAGTTCTATAGGCTTCTTGTATGTTGATGGGCATCTATTTCTTTAGGTTAGGGATGTTTCCTTCTAAAATTTTGTTGAAGATATTTGCTGGCCCTTTAAGTTGAAAATCTTCATTCTCATCTACACCTATTATCCTTAGGTTTGGTCTTCTCATTATGTTCTGGATTTCCTGGATGTTTTAAGTTAGCATCTTTTTGCATTTTGCATATTCTTTGATTGTTGTGTCCATGTTTTCTATGAAATCTTCTGCACCTGAGATTCTCTCTTCCATCTCTTGTATTTTGTTGCTCATGCTTGCATGTATGGTTCCCGATTTCTTTCCTAGGATTTCAATCTCCAGAGTTGTCTTCCTTTGGGTTTTATTTTTTTGTTTGTTTGTTTGTTTCTACTTCCCTTTTTAGATCTTGGATGGTTCAATTTCATCACCTGTTTGGTTGTGTTTTCCTGTAATTCTTTAAGGGATATTTGTGTTTCCTCTTTAAGGATTTCTACCTGTTTGGCAGTACTTTCCTTTAATTTTTTGAGGGATTTTTGTGCTTCCTCTTTAAGGACTTCTACCTGCTTAGCAGTGTTCTCCTGTATTTTTTAAAGTGAGTTATTAATGCCCTTCTTAAAATCCTCTACCAGCATCCTGAGATATGATTTTAAATCCGAATCTTGCTATTTGGGTGTGTTGTGGTATCCAGGACTCGCTGTGGTGTGTGTATTGGGTTCTGATGATGCCGAGTGGTCTTGCTTTCTGTTAGTAAGATTCTTACATTTATCTTTTGCCACCTGGTAATCTCTGGTGTTAGATGTTCCAGTTGTCTATGGTTGGAGCTTGTTCCTCCTGTGATTCTGTTAGCCTCTGCCAGCACTTCTGGGAGTCCAACTCTCTCTCTTGCGTCCCAGTTGTCACAACACTCTCTGCAGGCAAGCTCTCCTCTTGCAGGGAAGATGCACAGAGATTTGGAACTCAGCTCTGCCTCCTGGCCGAAGATAAGGCTTGAAGGGACCCTGTCCAAGAAGCTTTGTTGCTTCTGCAACCCATGTACTCTTCTGCACGAACTGGTCTCCAAGAGACCAGGGACACAAGATGGTTCTCTCACCTGAGTCCCAGCGTCAGAACCCTCCCTGGAGGCCAACTCTCTCTAGTTGGGAAAGTGCCCAAAGGTCTGGGTCTCAGCTCTGTCTCCTGGCTGAGGATGAAGGCCTGAGGTGTCCTGTCCAAGAGGGTCTCTTGCTTCTGTGACCCCACACACTCTCCTGTGTGTGTCTGAGAGACCTAGGATATAAGATCAGCTTCTTGTCAAAAATTAAGTGTCCATAGGTTTTTGTTTTGCTGTTTTGTTTTTGTTTTTAGTTTTTTAGTTTTTTGTTTGTTTTGTTTTTCTTTTGGATTGTTGATTCAATCTCATTGACCAACCTGCTTGCTTTTATGGCAATAGCATAGAGTTTTTATTACTATTGCTTTATAGTACAGCTTGAGATTTGGGATGATCATATTGCCAGAAGATCTTTTATTGTACAGGACTGCTTTAGCGATCTTGTTTGTTTGTTTGTTTGTTTTGTTTTGTTCATATGAAGTTGAGAATTGTACTCTCAATGTATGTAAAAAATATGTTGGAATTTTGATGGGGATTGAATTGAATCTATAGATTGCTTTTGACAAGATAAGCATTTTTACTGTTAATCCTACTCACCCATGATCTTTCCATCTTTTGATATTTTCCTCAATATATTCAGAGATTTGGGTTAACTGTCATATACATCTTTTACTTGCTTAGTTATACTTACACCAAGATATTTTATATTATTTGTGGCTATTCTAAAATGTGTTGGCTGCCTCATTTCTTTTTCTGCTCATTTATTCTTTGTGTAAAGTAAGGCTACTGATTTTTGGGTTACTTTTATATCCAGACACATTGCAGAAGGTATTTATCAGTTGTAGTAGCCGTAGTAGAATTTTTGGGGACATTTATGTATAGACTCATACCATCTGTGAATAGCTATACTTTGACTCCTTCCCCTCTAATTTGTATCCCCTTGATCTCCTTCAGTTGTCTTATTGCTCTAGCTGGAACTTCACATACTATATTAAATAGATAGAAGAGAGTGGGCAGTCTTGTCTCTGACTTTAGTGGAAATGCTTTAAATTTCTCTCAATTTAATCTAATGTTGGCTATTGGCTAGCTTTATATTGACTGTATGATGTTTAGGTTTTTTACTTTTTATCCCTGCTTTCTCCAAGACTTTTATCATGAAGGGGTATTGAGTGTAGTTATCTGCCTTGGATTGGAGTTTTCCTTCTAGTATCTTTTATAAGTTCATATTTGTAGATAGAAATGTTTTAAATTTGGTTTTGTCATGGAATATCCTGTTTTATCCATCTATAGTAATTAAAAGTTTTGGTAGATATAGCAGTAGTCTTGATTGACATCTGTGGTCATTTTGGCTCTACATGTTCCCTATCAAGACCCTTTGGTTTTTAGAAGTTGGATGCAATTCTGATAGGTCTGCTTTTATATATTACTTAACCCCCTTTTCCTCCAGATTTTAATATTTGTTTTCTGTTCTTTATGTTTAGTGTTTTGATTATTACATGGTTGCAAAATTTTCTTCTCTGATCCAATATGCTCGGTGTTAGGTAAGCTTCTTGTATGTTTATAGAATCTCTTTCTTTAGGTTGGTAAAGTTTTGGCAAAAGTACTTTTTGAGTTTTGGATCTGGGAGTCTTCTCCTTTTACTATCTCTATTTTTCTTAAGTTTAGTCTTTTCATAGTGTCCCAAATTTCATGGATATTCTGTGTCAGAAATTTTTTAGATGTAAAGGAAGACAGCTCATGTAGCCTAAGACAGAGACTCTACCATCAAACCCAAACATATTGGGTGCTGGTTGTGGATGCACATCGTGCAGCCTAAGACAGATGCTCCATCTTACAATATAAAAGAGGGGAGATGATGGAGACTGACACTGAGCCATAAGCCAAAGTTCCCTCCTTTTATGAGAAACTTCTTTGACAGATGTATTGATTTCTTAAATCATATATTCTATGCCTGAGATTCTCTCTTCCATCTCCTGTATTCTGTTGGTGATCATTGTTTCTGTGGTTCATTTTCTTCCCTAGGTTTTCCATCTCCAGGATTTTCTCAGTTTTTGTTCTCTTTATTGCTTCTATTTCTGTCTTCAGGTCTTGAACAGTTTTATTCATGTCCTTCATCTGTTTGGTGTGTTTTCCTACATTTCTTTGGATTTATTCATTTCCTTCTTAAAGACCTATATAATCTTTATAAGATTGGATGTAAGGCCATATTTTTGTGAGTTGGCTGTGCTATGCTATCCAGGGCTTGATATGGTAGGGTAGTTATGCTCTGCTGGTTCCATATTGCCTTGGCTTGTGTTGGTTGTGCTCTTACACTTGCCTTTATCCATATGGTTGTCACTGGTGTTGACTGGATGGTCCTGATTCAGACAGGACTCCATGGGGAGGCAGGCAGAGCATTGGCCTTACAATGTAGCTCAGGGAACAGCACACTCCTGACCTCTTCTGGCTGTGCCCCAGGTGGAATTGAATGTTCCTGAGGTCCCTCAAGCCTCCTCAGGAAGGGAGGTAGAGTTTAGGATTATATAGCTTAGGGGACAGAGTGCAGCTCACTTCTGCTTGCTGTGTCCCAGGTGGGACCTGGAGTCAGGGAATTGGTGGGTGGGGGTATTCTAACCTGGGTATTTTTTTGGGACCCTGCAGTCCAGGATGGTCTTTGGGTCTGGCAGGCCTCCTCAGGAGGGAACATGATGGAGTTAGGGATGGAAGGACAATGTCACCTTTGAAAGACAAAAGATAAAAAGAGCTCTCTCTCTCTCTCTCTCTCTCTCTCTCTCTCTCTCTCTCTCTCTCTCTCTCTCTGAGCTTCAGTCCAGCTATAGTAAAATGAGCTCTTGAGAAAGAAGGGAAAAGACGTACCTAGCTAGAAGCTAGAAGCCCTGGGCTTTTTCTGTGAGCTCCCACTTGAAATTCTGCTATCTATGCTCACCTAACTTGTGGGATTGTTCTCAAATGGCATGCACAAGAGTCGTTTTGTACTTGTTGAGCACTGACTATAGTTGCTCTTTGCAATTGTATTTGTGGAATGCTACAAGCCATTATCTTATCCATTCTTTCCTAGAAGTGTGTTCTCCATCTCCAGTATGGCTTGTGATCTGCCTTGGAGAGCCCAGGTTCCTAGTATTCTGTTCATCTACCTTTGTGTGAAACTGCCTCATGCCATAGAGAGATTTTTAAAGTACGCCTCTTCCCTTTTTGTTCTTCTTATTTATGTTGTTCATTATCATGCATCTCTCTCCCAGCAAAGTGAAATACCAAGAAGGCACAAACACTACCTGTCTTTTCATTCTTTCATATCTCCAAGTGTGATATAGACTTGAACAAAAAAGGCAACACTTCACTAAGAACTTATTGGCCCTATGAATTCTCCCCAAGAAATGAAGGTCATGGCATAATATGGGCGTGAAGGATTAAATTATGTTATCCCTGTCTTAGTATATGTGTAGCATGTACTCTAATCCTGGGCCTCACTTTGAGGGGGATTATTAAGTGCTCAGTAGCCTTGTTGAGGACCATTGAGAGGCATGGATTTAGTGGGAGGCCTAAGTCTCAGGGACTTATTTATAGCATCCTGCATCAGAGCTTTTAGGATGGGATGACAGTGATCATCCTGCCTTCTCTGTACACATAAGCATATTGCAGAATGCTCAATAGCCCAAGCAAGGCAATACCGTTACTTCCCCTCAACTGACCCAGATGAGGAAGGAATTATACTTCCTCAGATCACTCATGCTCCACCTCAGTAGTTTCTTTGTACAGTGGTTACCATGGCACCGACCTGCCTGGTTGACATCTAAATATAGTGATAAAAGATGTCATCTGCTCTCAACTACTAAAAGACAAATTTGAGGAACAAAGAAGAAAATAAGTGCTCCTGTGCTATTATTTTTCTTCGAGGGGATACATTTTTATCTACTATCTTTCCAATAAAAAGAACAAAATGATTTAAAGGTTCTATTTGTACTGAAGAGGTCATGCTACATTATCATACTGATGGTTTATTAAAGTTTTTTTTTTAAGATCATGAGCTTAATTTCTGTGGGAGAGAAAATAAAGAATCATATTTTAGAATTAATGTTGCAATAATTCTTAAGTGGGAAATATACATTGAAATTACACTGAAATAGTTCAAATGAGGAAAACATACAATAAGGAAAAATGATGAGAATTTTCTGTCTAAAGTCACTACCTGATTGTTCCATGCACAGAAAGATCCCTGAGTATTATGGACATGGAACAATGGGGAAAACCATGGGGCATGGTGAAATTGTTAAGCTGTGCTTGGGCACAGGATAAGAATTTGCTTCTTCCCTTTTCCAGAATACTAAGCAAAGTAGGAAAAGAATGTTAAAAGGCCTTTCAAGGCATGAAATATTCAGTAAGAATGGAAAGTGTGAAACAACCTAAGCCCAGCTGTTCTCTCACTTCTGTTTTATTATGCTTTTATAATGCTTTTCCGAAGAGGCAAGGAGATTCATGCAACTATGATTCAAGTATCTGTCTTCTATTCTCCTGTGCCAGGGTCCATGTTCTGCACAGACTCAGAACACTGCTAGTAATAAGTTGTTTAGACATATAAAGGGTGATCCAGGCAAAATATTAAGTATCATGCTACCACTGAAGGCACTCTAGCATGCTCATGTAGAACAGATTATTTTAAAACCTATCTTCCCTTGAGAGTTGTGCCCAATTTTTTTCTCACCTAGGCAAATTCTGCCCATGGAAATGCTATTGTTTATTCATAAGCCATGTTATTGGATTTTCTGCTATAGATGTAGGCTCTCTGTATACCTATAATAGGTTTGGATGTATTCTGCAGAAGGGTCTTGTCATCATGTGTGCTACCTTGGGTGAATATCATGTTTCTGGACAATAGTTTCATTTAGGTATGTGGCATGACTACAGAATGGGTTTTAGTCAAGGCTGTATTTCAGTATTATCTTCTTCGAATATCAGAAAAGAAAGCTATTTGTAAAAAAAAAAAATAGAAAAAGAAAAAGAAAAAGAAAAAGAAAAAGAAAAAGAAAAATCTCTTCAGGTTAAAGTCCTAGAAAAACAGCTTCGCAGCCTTGAAATAGAACAGTTTCAGACTGGAGCTCCTGAGCACAATCCATCAGCATGGCACATATGCGGATGGCCCTGAGGTGCATCACCTTTCCATGCAGGTCACAATGCCCTGGACGGATGTTCTCATCCATGGTGGTTACAGGATGGAAAGTGTCATGATCTGGGTAATCTTGTATGTATGTGTCTAATGAATTAGGTACTTTATCCTGTGCTCAGTTTGTGGAGCACACTATAACATGTGATTGGGGGAGGGGCACTGCTCACAAGAATGCTCTGTTTGCCTTTATCATCGCATTCATCATTTCATGCATCTTTCCTGATCTCTTAATATCCACAAAACTTCAGCTTTCTAGCTACAATAAAATTTCACTCATATATATATATATATATATATATATATATATATATATATATGTAACTATCTATAGAGGGGGAGGGAGGGAAAGAGGAAAGGGAGAAAGAGGGGAATAGAGAAAGATGGAGAGGGAAAGGGAGGTTAGAAATAGAGGTAGAAAGATATAGATAGAGATGTAGATCTAGATCTTGATATAGATGTAGAAGAAGATAGAGATAAATAGAAATAGATATAGAATTTGGTAAGAGGAATGGCTCTTCAAGTAAAATTCTTCAAGTTCTTCCAGAAAATCCAAGCTCATTTTTTTTACACCCACAAAGGGCAGCTTACAATTACCTGTAAATCCAGTTTAATGGGAACCATTTTCCCCATTCTAGGCTTTGGGAGAAGTTATACACACATGGCATAACCTCACAAAGAAATATATACATACACGTAAATAAATATAAATATAATGACATATAAGATAAATAGGAATCTAAAATACAGAATGAGTAGGTAATCCACGTATACATAATTTTGAATGCAGTAATCCTTATATAAAAACAAGTGTACATCAAACTATCCTACAGTTTATCTCTAATACTTAAGTTTTTGTCAATGGAATATTTTAAAATCAAAAAGTCTAAAGTTTACTTCCGTTCATCTAAGTTGCTAATCACTTAGAAGATTTCACAACAGGGAATATTTAATTTTGAGAAGATAGTTGAGAATATAAGTGATTATTAATTTGGGGGCACTGTTTATAGTTTCAGA
>NC_034611.1:12715607-12732436 GCF_900095145.1 Mus pahari | reverse complement strand
AAGAGAAGAGAAGAGAAGAGAAGAGAAGAGAAGAGAAGAGAAGAGAAGAGAAGAGAAGAGAAGAGAAGAGAAGAGAAGAGAAGAGAAGAGAAGAGGATATGGATTAATATGGACTTTTAAAACCTTAAAAACCATCCCTAGTAATATACTTCCGGCAAATGTCATACTTAACTCCAACAAGGACACACCTTTTAACCCTTCTAATCCTTTCAAACAGCTCCACAACCTGATAACTAAGCATTCAAAAATCAGAGTCAAATGGTAGTCATTCTTATTCAAAGAGTCTCGCCTACTGAACTATTCTAAGTTTGCATACAGCCCCAGTTGACAGAAGACATTTTGCCCCTGGCTAGCCACACCTGAAAATAAATGATTCTGGAGCTATCCCAGCAATCACCACCCTAATATTGACTCAATTGCTGTTGACTTTCTTTTCTGTGAATTCAGTGTCAGATAGATATGGTCTCAATATTTGGCCTAGTGTGCCATAAACTTAGTCTCTGTTTCTTTTCTTAGTAGAGAAAAATAGTTATGAGAGATGTGCTTAACTATTTTTTTAAATCCTTCTGCCAAATTTATCTTGCTGTGTATCTTCTGTCTATAACTGTTTTATCATCTAGCACTTTCATGACAAATATAGCACTGATCTATAGTTTATTATCCAGTTTCTCATTAACACCTTGCTATAGTTTGGCTCTTAAGTGTTCCCCAATATGTCCATGTGTTACAAACATCTTCCTTACAGAGACACTAGTAGGACATAGGAAACCACTGAAAAGGTAGGGTTCAGAAGAAAGTTATTAGGTCACTGGGATGCTTTATTCAAAGAAATTCTTTACCTTTTCATCCATGAAATGAAATGCATGGCTTTGCTCTGTACCATAGTGCTCACCACCATGCACTGTCTTCTCATGGACCTAAAAACAAGTATCATTTGATCATGAACAGAAACCTGTGAAAGTACGAGTCTCTTTGCATATTGCTAACTTGAATATTTATTATAGTGATTAAAATATAATTAACCTAAGACTTGGACAATTTTCTACTTGTCCCCCTTAGCATCACCCTAACATCTGATGAATATACAGTAATTAGTAATTCTTATTTAAGTCAGTATTTCCATTTATTTATCATGACTCCTCTGTGGTAGCACAGAGGTACCTTGATTTACCAGAGTAATGGAGTTTTTCTTCAGAATTCATTAATGGTTGGACATTTCCTTTCTAGGTAAAGTCATTTATTGAGCCTGAAATGTCCAATTGAGTATCTGCATAGGTCAAAGATTCTCCACTTTTAGCTGTAGTTTCTCAGGAGCCTGTTCGTTGCTCCATACTCTATACTAGGAATGTGTCTGGCATAAAATTTGCTTGTGATAATGTTATCCAAACGACAAATAAACAATAGGCCTCACTCTGACATAGACTTCTGAATTTATGTTTATATGTGAAAGGTATTCATCACATAATTTTAAGTTTCTATTACACTATCGAATACATCTTTAACAGTGTGCACTTCCATTGCATTGTGTACTCTTATTTTATGTGTAATATCAAATATATGACAATATGTATTAGAACTTTAATAAGTATGTGTTATTTTCATTTCTAATAAACCAAATATGTCAAAAGAAAAAAACCGTTGACTACAACTTTCTTATGCTCTAGAAGAACTTAAGCTCAGCTTCTCTCTCACTTAAAATCTTTTATGTTTTTATAAGGCAATACTCAGAGAAGAGGCAAGGAGATTCAGCAAGTGTACATCATGTACATCAGATGTACGTGTGTCCTGCCCTACTGTGCTAAGGTCCACGCTCTGTGCAAAGATAATACTCAGAACACTGTTAGCAATAAGTATTTTAGAAGCCTAAAACGTAATCTGGCAAAATCCATTTTATTCTCAGTGTTGGTCAACTCTCGTTTCCCTTCAGTTCCCTTACAGACAAAAGCATTTTGTCTTTAAGCTATGGTCCAAGCCTTTTTGTTCTCCTCCTAGAGGACTTCTTCTTGCCAGGATGCTACATCAATTAGTATTTAATTCTCATCCAAGCCTATATTCCTAATGCTACTGCAGCTCATACATTATCCTGACCTGCTGGAATATATGCAGTGAGGTCAGAAACATTTGCACATTTGATCATATTTGTCTTTTGTTTGTTTGTTTTTAAGATTTATTTATTTATTATATGTAAGTACACTGTAGCTGTCTTCAGACACTCCAGAAGAGGGAGTCAGATCTTGATACGAATGGTTATAAGCCACCATGTGGTTGCTGGGATTTGAACTCCGGACCTTCGGAAGAGCAGTTGAGTGCTCTTACCCACTGAGCCATCTCACCAGCCCGATCATCTTTGTTTTATGTAATCCTTTACTTTATATTTTCAATACTGTCTCCCTGAAGCATTCTGTGTATTCTTGAAGGCTGGTACCATTCCTGTTTTGTTTTTGTTTTTGTTTTTTTGTTCAAGTAACAAGAATTGATTTCCTTGGTAAAGTTGAAAACAAAATACTTAGCAAACTGTGGATAAGTGCTTATTATTTATGGCAGTAAAACTAGAAATATCTACTAAATCTGTGCATAAGAAATAAATTGATAGATGATTGTCTAGTGAAGTTAGTCACAGGGATATTTCAAGAGGGTCTTGGAAGTTACTGCTGAGTTTTCAGATTTTGTTCTGAGAACAAAGTAGACCGGTGGAAGGATTTATTTTTCCTATTCCCTGAACATACTCCTCTGAAACAGCCCAACATAAAACACATAAAAGTTTCTTAATCAGTAAGATAAATAGTCTTAAATTCATTTTCTGTAGTTCATCAATAACCTAATCTCTACTAATTCATCCAAATAACAAAATCTTCTGTGATAACATAGCCCCTTATACATCTAATAAGTGGATGTTGGACATCTCTCTGAAGTCTATAGTCCATCCTAAATTTTATTAGAACAATATTCTGAGGGTGGAGCATATTCTAGTCATGCATTCTTTTGCTATCTTCTTTAATGATTTTTCTGGGTTTATTTGTGGACCCCGATGTTGATTTTCACTATTACTGTCTTTGAATGTGAAATTTAATTTCTATCACTCCTTATTGCTGGTGTTTGGTTCACCAAGGTTAAGAATTTATCATTTTTAAAATAAGCTTTCTCTCCATAACAAATCCAGTGAAATTTTTATGCTTTCTATTTTCCTTTGTAACTTTCTATCTTCAGGGTGCAACAGACCTAATATTTGGCTCACTAGTTAGATTGCACTATAACTGATTGTATTTTTTGACAAAACTTTCATTCAATGGTAAAATACAGTTTCTATTTATTCTGTTTATTTTGGCATTGGTGAGGCAGAATAAAGTCTCATAAAAATGAAAACATCTCTTTTGTTTTGTTTTGTTTTGTTTTTGTTTTTGTTTGTTTTTCAAGACAAGATTTCTCTGTGTAGCCCTGGCTGTCCTGGAACTCACTCTGTAGACCAGGCTGGCCTCGAACTCAGAAATCATCCTGTCTCTGCCTCCCAAGTGCTGGGATTAAAGGCGTGCACCACCACTGCACAGCATGAAAACATTTCTTAAGATTACTAATGCAACTTTCAAAATGAAAATCCCATTTCTGTTATCTTTACAAATACTTTGACTTGTAGTAACAAGAGAGTATTTTCTTATTTGATAGCTATGTGGTACTTCGGTATAAATGAAAAAAAATTTAACATATTCTACAACTTCATAACCAAAAGAAAGAATAGGTGGTTTTTCACTGATTCTGCCAGTCCATTTAATTGAACTATGTATACATTTTAAACTAGCTTGTTATCTCTATGCAGTTTGTTTCATAGTAAACACTTTAACTAATTGTAATGTTCATTATGTCATGATGGATCAACATGTGGTTTTTAGAGATAATGGAGTTTGGTTAGTTAGCGTTTTTGATTGGCATTCACAGCTTTATTTTCTGGCCACATTTTACCATCAAGAGAAATATACTTAAAAGTAATGACAGCATCTTCTTGTTTATAAAATAAATAATTGAGAAATGATTATTCTTGTCTCAAAAACAGAATGCTTGATGCACTGGGATAAATAGTCACAATGGAAAACTTTGAAAAAATGTACTCCTTTTGTTAAACTTGAACCTCACATTAGTGTTAGGTTTAATTATAGTTCTTTTAAAATAAATTATGTCTTTGAAGTCTTGAGAGCATTTGAAAAATCAAAGACATGTTTTGTACAGTGCCCTTATCTCTTTGCTCTCAGCCCAGGCGTTCTGAGATATAGACAGAAAGATTGTTGGGGTATGTCTGTCCTGTGTACAGTTCTGGAGTGTACAAATCAAATTCTGGAGTACGAAGGTATCAACTCACCTACATAGTCACTTAAGTGATAGACGCTCTGCTCAGAAATAGGAGACCACATTGGAAGTCCTGCCAACTGCCATTTGAAAGCCTATCAGGCTAATCAGCTTAATAAATATCAGAGGTTTTTGCCTAGCTCAAATGAAGATTCAAGAATTACAACAGGTTTGGAACTAAAACATATCTTCAGATTCTCCTCATTTTTTTTTTTTTTATTACAGACCACCAGCTGGTTCACCTGTTTGCTAGGGCCAGGAAATTGAATTTCATCTATAGGTTGTTACTGTTCAATGAGAACCCAGACATCCCTAAAGTATCTATTATTTGACTTAAGACCACAGTAAATGAAAAACAAGCAAATACATTGCACTCAGACTCTGCATCCTGACAGTAAGTATCTTCTGAATATTTACTGGACACTTAAATTAGCCTCATGGTTAAAGCAACCTTGCACATGTCCAGTACTTTATTTGGTGCCCTCTACCAAAGGCTATATGTTGTTGGACTTGTCTCCAGGGTGGAAATATTAGAATACAGGGGAACTTTTAAGAAGTGAGGTTGAGAGATATTATATTTGGTTGCAGGAGATAAGTTTATGACAGGGGATAAATAATTCTCATTTGACTGCTTGGCATGTTTCATGAGAAAGCTATGAAAGGAGCCAGCCTGGCCTCTGTTCCTTCTGTTGTTGCATCTTGATTTGAGATGTGGCCCTATTCTACATGTGTTCTGAAATGTGTCATCTGTCAGGGAGTCCTCATAAGACCCTGTGCTAGGTTGATTTGGCTACAACAATGTAAGCTAAATGAATCCCCTTTATTATGTATAAAATAAGCACCCAATCTCAAGTGCTTGTTTTGTGAAGAATGTTGATGGGTTTATTTACCTCTATAATTCTCAGGCTGGAAGTCAAGACTTCTGGGATAAATTAAAAAGCCTGAATGAGGCAAAAATTATCTGTAAAAATAAAGGAAAGAATATAGCCTTTGTACCCTGCAGTCTCTTAATAATTGACATAAGTTCATCAGTCTGTTATTCTTCGCAATCCTGATCTACCTAATTGTAACAAACCATAGCTTGCCAGGAAAGGAGGATGTCCAGTCATGCAATCTTCCTAACAGACAGCATATTACGTTCAAGAGGGGAATTCCTTCTTAAATATGATGTACCAGTGGCCCCCAGGCAAGGCGACTATTTAACTCAAGAAGTGTTTCTCTGGAACATGTGATATACTTCTATGAACCCAAAGTTATATCAAAATCCCTTATCAGAAAACGAATTACACTTGACTCTTGAAGGAGCTGAGTTTCATTTAAGCCAGAGAAGCACTGATTTTGCTTAATGGAGCAGTGAGCTATTTTCTAAAAGTACTAAAAAAAAAAAAAATTGAAGAAATCATTCATTTTTAGAAGGTGAAGAAATTGTAAGTTATGTCAACTCAAGTACTTAAAACAGCTCCTAAGGAACACAGGAGTTTCTGCTTCAGCTATTCTGTATAAAGTTTAAGGATGAGGTCCCTCTTACCTATGTGATGAAGAGCAATGATCATCAGACCTAAAGTTAACAGATGTCTGGAACATGCTTATACTATTCTGAAGGTTTCACAGGGTTTGTCTTCACAGAAACCCCAGGAGGTAATTGGGATTTGATTTTACACATTAGCATTTAGAAAACCAGCATAAAAACTAGGTAGTATGGTGGAGGTAAGACCTGAGATGAGGTGGGTGCTCCAAGTAGCTTGTGTTCTCACTGCGGCTTTCTTGCTTGGGAAAGAATGAGAGGAAAGTGGGAAGGGAAACAAGGCAACTGGGGGCTGTGGAGAGGCCTGGTGTTATAAGCTGAGGCCCCTGGCCTCTTCCCCACCATGGTAGCCACCAAGAAATTTAAGAACTGAAAAAAGCTTACTATTTACCAGATTGAAAATGAATATCACATATATATTTTATATGTATGTCTATATTATATAATATATATTATATATGTATATATTACTATATATGTATATACACATACATACATACATACATACATACATACATACATACATACAGTAAAAGAGAAGAAAAGAAATACAAGTTCAAGACACCCATTTTCCCACCGTAGCCGCTCCTTCCTTTGTCAATAGCCAGTGAGGACATACAACGTAATAGTTGCTTCAGCTCTGCTGTCAGATGTGAGGAGCCAGGAGGAATGAGACAATGGCTTCTTTGTGACATTAACACAATATACGCAAGCTCTGCATCTGTGAATGTGAAAGCAACCCAGACAGAAAAGATTTGGAAAAAGTTTCATCAATTCTGAACATACACCAACTTGTTTCTTGTGATTATTCCTTCAACACTTCAGTAATTTGTGTCACCTCGGGTTAGGTAATCTGGAGATCTTTTAAAGTATTTCAAGGGAATATTCATATGTTATATGCAAATACTGTGCTTTTACAAGGAACTTGATTATCTATAGATTTTGGTGTCTGTGGGGTGACCCATTTCCCTATAGACATGAGAGATGATTGTAGTTATCACAAAATAACTGCCCTCATAATTAAAGGAATCTAAACTGAATCTTTATTGCCTTCTTGAGTTGACCAGCTTCATGTTCAGACAAGACTGAATCACTACTTCAGCACCTTCTCAGAGCAAATTTACATGTGATTTTATAAAATATAAAATTCTTTGTCTAAAAGTTAAGGATTAATCTCCCTTTTTGCCCCATGCCCTCTCTCTCCTTTCACAAGTGCTGCAGATCAGTCTTACAGCTTCATCCATGCTGAGCAATCCAAGCTCCCTGGCACTGAACTTTATTTCCAGTTATCCCAACCCAACCCTGGACTTTTAAAAACCAGTCACATTATTTTTTTTATTGATTTTAAGTTAACTTTTTAGAATGAACTTCCTAATCTTACATTTATATCCTTGGATTCTTCTCATACTTCCATGTGCTATCCCTTCATATTAGTAGCTTAGAATCAAACAACTTGCTAAAGATTCAAGTGTGTTAGTTACAAGGTTGGAAATGAACATTCGCTCTTGGTGTCTCTGCAGCTATTTATCTTCTACTCATGTGTTTCTATAGGGTCATGTATGTGTGAGTATGCAACAAGACAAAATAAAATATCGGTCATTTTCTCCACACGGCCTGACATAATAGAACTGTTAGTGGATGCAGGCAAGTTACAGGAAATGACACCTTTCAATGGAACAAGTGCATTCAATAAAATATGAGAAGAGAAATCTGGGTCATTTTTAGTAAAATGGAAACTTTTTCACCAAAAAGATGAACTTTCCAAATGGTCTTGCCAGAGTAACTTTTCTATGTTTATTTTGTTCTTGTTCAAAAGTAGAAATCTGAGAAGAGATGTTCTGAGAATGCCCGCTCTGATGCAGGAAGAACTTGACTTTCTCTTTCCCCCTCCATAATTGACCATCTGCTGAATCTTATAGCTATCTGCTACTTCCCAGCTTCAGTCCCCTTCTACACACACACACACACACACACACACACACACACACACACACACACAATCACTGCCTATATTTTCATCAGCAGTAGTGGAGGAGATGACTGTGAAATGCTGTATATTTACATGGTTACAAATCTAGCTGTATATTCTAGCTGAGGTGTGAGGCTCTACACAAGTACTTACTTCAAACAAAGTAGGAAATTTGCCATTTCAGTTATTAACACAGATTAATACTTAGAGGCTGTAGGAATAGGTCAGCAATTGAGAGCACTTGTTGCTCTCAGAGAACTGAAATTCAATTCTCAGCTCTCATGTTGTGCTTTACAGTAATTTGTAACTGCAGTTCCTAGGAGTCTGATGGTCTCTCTGACTTCTATGAGCACCCAGTACACACATGGTGTATATGTATATGTGCAGGCAAAATACCCACACAGAAAGCAAAATGAAAAAAATCTAATAAAAAAAAAACCGGAAACAGCTTTTTAAAGTCTGCTGATCTTTCTTTTTTGGCTGAAACATGATTCTGAAAGAGCCTGGGGGTGCTGGTCTGGAGAAGAAACCAGAGAGAAGTCCAAGGTCTGGTTAAGCTAGAGAAGTTTGATGAATACCATATCAAGATTCTTCATTCTATCTGCAAAGACCTTTTCTCCAAAGCCCTGGTTATGTAGCCAAAGGATTTTGATGTAAACATATCTGGGGGATCACTACTGAACTCATGTAGGGACCACTTCTACTTCCTTTTGATACTGAAGGAAAACAATATCTCCATGTTCCTTTCCAGGTCACCATATTCTCTATGCTTTGCTGCTTTGGCCAGGGTCTTGGGGGCATCAAATTCAAAGATTGTATTTGGCCTTTCTCATTGAAATAGCTATTATTTCCCAAACCAAGGACCAGATGTAAGGATTGCTTCTATGGTCAAATCAATTACAATTATACATTTGGGGCTTAGGGCAATGAGCATTTGGCACCCAAGCCCTAAGCTTTTTTGAGGGCTTCAGTTGAAATTTTATTTGATAATTGTTCTCCTTTCCCTCCTAAAAATCTGATAAGCACCCTTATAGCAAATTGGATCCCCAGCGCCAGCACCAATTGAGCCTCTTTGTTATAACTTCAAGCCTTCAAGTGCTGAAGAATCAACTTCCCTTAACACCGATAGCTGTGAACATGGGTAGGGTTCTCTTTAGGATACTGTATTTGTTATTTTTCTTCTCGTTGTGACAGGACACCTGACAAACACTACTTTAAGAGAGGAGGATTTATTTTAGCATATAGTTTAAGAACAGAAAAGACATGGAGGCAGAAGTATGACATGGTAGGTCAGAGAGAGGAATGCCACCACTCCATTTACACCTCCTCACTTTCCCTTTTATATAACCCAAGACACCCTTAGTTACATTTCTGTAGAAACATCCTTACAAACATGTTGAGAGGAGTTTATAAATCCGTTCATTTTGGCAATCTAGATCCCTATTCCATCCAGGCCCAGGAATGACTATTCCTATCTGGCTAGGACAATATATGGCTGAGACAGGGTGCATTTTCCTTGATTTGCCTAGCATAGAATTCACTCAGGGAAGGATGAAGTAGGTGTCCCTGACAGCTAGGACTAAGATTGAGTCTTCCTCCCTGCTGGCTAGATTTCTTAATCCTAGAAGGTGCTATGCATCCTGCTGGGAGGAAAAAAAGTCAGCAGTTGCTACTTGACCTCAAACCCTGTATAATATACTATCAGTATCTGAGGAAAGAAGTTCTCATGGTTGCAATTGTGACATAACTATTTTGGGTACAAACAACCATTTTGGGACTGGATTTAAGGCTAGCTCCATAGGAGGAAATTCTCATCTGGAATTGACAGCCCCATCTAAAGCCTATAGCTAGTCACAGACACCATAGCTCCAGTGGTGAATGTATTGCTATTGTTTTGATGGAGATAGTGTATTGCCTAATTGCTAAACTTCCAAATATTAATATTTATACCTGCCAATACTGACTGCCATTAGCCTTGGTCAGGAAAGCTTCTTTTTACAATGGACAGTGGTAACTATGGAGATGCATATCCAGTTGAGTTCCTAAAAATATGACTGTTGAATGCTTAGCACTAAATGGAATATCTACATCACCCTCGCCACTGCTCAAAGGTTGTTATGGAAGAGCAGGTAGAAAGGAAGAGTCAGAGGAAGGGGTGGGTGCTGTCCTCTGGGGATGTCCTCTAGAGTTCTCAGCAGCTTTACCTACCTACATGAGACTCACACAAAACTGGACTTCCCTTCTGATAGGAAGGGAAGAGGGACTCACAACCCCCACTTCCTTAGGACCTGTAAAGGGATAACAGTTATGGGGAGTTTTATCTCTACTTGTGTACATGCTTGCTTTCATGTTGCTCATGCAGTACAGTAGCCCCTCATTCACTGTCCCTATAAATAATTTCAATGAAACTTATTGTTTGCTTACATAGATTTGGGAAAATTTCTTTGGTGTGTTGGTGTTGTCTTACCTGTGAATTGTTAATCTTCCCAGGGAAAGTTCACATAATATGGACATTCTTGTCCACTCAACTGAGTATGCTCAGAAATGTATCTCATAACTGGGCATGCTCAGAATTGAATTAAACCCTATATGAATATGTATAAGCCCTTCATGAAAATAATTCAACAGGGAATACATTTTCCTCCATTGATTTGTCCATTGGCTGTGTTCGGTTTGGCTCTGAACTCACAGAGGTGACCTATTGTATTCAGTTATAAGGTCATTGTCCTGTACTATATATACCAAGTGAAATAACATTTGACATTAATCAAGTACTGTAAAGGAAAAAATTGAAGAGCACAGATGTATATATGAGAGATTTTTTTCAAATGAAAATGAGCATCTAAAATAGATTTATATTATACATTATATCCTGATGATAGAATCTGAATTTGCTAATTCAGGCAAGAAGTATCTGTTATAGTTTTAGGTGAGTGACACTTACACACTGAAATTTTTAGGTGCATCAGTGAGTTTCTAACATAGTAAACTGCTAAATATCTGGTGGCAGATAACATTTAGGGGCTATTTGTTAGTTCACCCACGTAGTATGATGTAGCTCTTGGTTGCATTATCATTTTTGTTGTTGTTGTTTGTTTGCTTTTTAAGCTTTTATTGGATATTTTATTTATTTACATTTTATGTTATCCCCTTTCCTGGTTTCCCCTCCAGAACACCCCTATTCCATCCCCTCTTCCCCTGTTTCTATGATGGTGCTCCCTCACCTATCTACCCATTCCCATCTCCCTGACTTGTCATTCCCCTACACTGGGGCATTGAGCCTTCACAGGACCAAGGGCCTCTCCTTGCATTGATGTCCAACAAGGCCGTCCTCTGCCACATATGCAGCTGGGTCCATGGGTTGCTCTATGTGTACTCTTTGGTTGGTGATTTAGTCCCTGGGAGCTCGGTGGGGGGGAGGGGGTCTGGCTGGTTGATATTGTTCTTCTTACAGAATTGTGATCCCCTTCAGATCCTTCAGTCATTTCTCTAACTCCTCCATTGGGGACCCTGTGCTCAGTCCAATGGTTGGCTACAAGCATCCACATCTGTATTTGTGAGGCTCTGCCAGAGACTCTCAGGAGACAGCTCTATCAGGCTCCTTTCATCAAACACTTGGCATCCACAATAGGATCTGGGTTTGGTGTCTGAATATGGGGTGGATCCCCAGGTTGGGGAGTCTCTGCTCCACACTTTGCCTCTGTATTTCCTCCCATGGGTATTTTGTTCTCCTTCTAAGAAGGACTGAAACATTTACACTTTTTGAGCTAATATCCACTTATCAGTGATTGAATACCATGTGTGTTCTTTTGTGACTGGGTTACCTCACCCAGGATTATCTCCTTCTCCTCCACCTCCTCATTCTCATTCCCATTCTCATTCTTATTCTTATTCTTGTTCTCTTTGGTTTTTCGAGACAAGGTATCTCTGTGTAGCCCTGGCTGTCTTGGAATTCACTCTGTAGACCAGGCTGGCCTCGTACTCAGAAATTCGCCTGCCTCTGCCTCCCAAGTGCTAGGACTAAAGGCATGTGCCACCACTGCCCCAACAGGATTATCTTTTAAACAGTTCTGCAAAACCAGCACATGATAAGTTAACCATTATCTGCAGATACGCAAATGGGTGCTGTGAGAGGAGGTCTCCTACCTTAGGTAATAAAGCAGACTCAAGCCTAACCATAGATGGTAGGAATTGAGCTCTCAGCTTAGTTGTCAGGTATGTTGGGACTGTGGATCACATGATTCAAATATTGTATTTCCTTTGCTATTACTTGTACTCCCAGAGACCAACTGTGAGAAGCCACATTAAAATATTCCTTAAAATGAAGATATGTTATTTGATTTGGCCCACACACTATAGGAGAATGCCTACCATTTCAATTATTCATTTTTCTTTTTTTGCTCTACAAAAAGCAGAGCTGGAAAAGATAGATCCGTCATTATAAAGTGCTTATGATATCAGTTGCCTTTATGAGTGCTCAAATAGTACACCTTGAAGCTCTGGCTGCCTCTGGCAAGAACCCTGCAGCTTCATTATGATTCCATGCTTGTGCCTTCTCTCTTTACAATGTCAGGTGCTCCCAGGTGGGCATATTCCGTTTTGGAGGCAATGAAACGCTGACCATGTCCTCCATATTAGAATGTCACTGAAGCTACACAAAAGCATTAGGATGTGGTCTCCAAATGCACATGCTTTAATATAGTGCCCTTGGTAAGCACTTGGAATAACCTTGCATAAAGATGCTCTGGCCATGTTTTGCTGTGGCTCTGGAGTAGTGTGAGGTAAATGTTTGTTTGGGTTAGAAAATATCAAAAAAAAAAAAAAAAAAAAAAAAAAGAAAGAAAGAAAGAAAGAAAGAAAGAAAGAAAGAAAGAAAGAAAATATCATTGTCTAACAGAGGTGTTGTGAAGTATTAACTATGTAAACAGCTCCTCTGACAGAGTACCAGTCATTAATGAAGATGTCTGGTGGATGTAATATTTAGATTTAGAGTGAGGTGGCCAGGAGGAAGCAATAGCTACTCTAAAAGAGGAAGTTCTCTGTTTAGTCAGGTGAAGTACACAAATAAAAAAAATTAGACTTGGTTGATGTGCCAGTAATTTTGTTTTTGTCAACTTGTCACAAACTAGAGCCATCTGAGAAAAGGAACCTAAATTGAGAAAATGCCCCTATCAGATTGGACTGTAGGCAAGCCGGTGGGGCATTTTCTTGCTTGATGATTGATGTGGAAGGGCCTAGCTCACTGTGGGCAGTGCCATTCCTAGGCAGGTGGTCTTGAAGTATATAAAAGCAAACTGAGCCAACCATTGAGAATTACTCTCCCTTGGCCCCTGTCTCAGTTTCTACCTCCAGGTTCCTGGTTATTTTTACTTCTTTCAATGATAGACTGTAATCTGTGCAATGAAATAAACCGTCTCCTGCACAAATTGCATTTGACCAAGATTTTTCTCACAGAAATAGAAACCCAACTATCACAGTGGAGATGACCCAGAAACTCTGAACCTCAGTTTGAAGTGAGTTGCAGTTATCAGGCAGGAGCTATTTTACCTGTCATGCCCAAACTCTGCCCCTGGTCTCTTCTGTGGAGAAGATTGGGTGAAGACTGTGTTGTGTCCTCATTGGTTTGGAGCACCACTATGCACAGGGGGCACTAGCTATGAGAGTCAATGTCCCAAGATGAGATCTAAACAAACAACAACAACAACAACAACAACCACCACCACCACAACAAAACAACAAAAAGAAGAGAAAGCAAACAGGGAGAAAAACGTCTCTGGCCACTCCTTAAATGCTGCCATCTGGTGACAGCTGGGAAACTTGGAGATGGGCAGCAGGCAAAGAGCTGACTTTCCCCTTCCACAGTGGGAGAGATTTGACTGATGAGCCTCTTCAGTCAAAAAGTTAGAGGTTAGCTATTGCATGGCTCTATGCCTCTATCCAGAGAAAAAGTGAATAAAAATGCATAAACATATCAGTGGTACCAATTTTTATGTTCACACAGAAATGCCTTTTGTAAAAACTCTAAGAACAAGTCAGAAAATATGAATCCAAAATTTGAACTCTAGAAATAAATATTTTGTAGAAGATGACAATATTAGTAATGACACTTTAAAGATGGCAGACCCAGGCACAAGCCTAGTGAAGACGAATAAAACCTGAAATAAATTGCTTTTGTGTGGGGAAAAATGGAGCATCTATCTACACACATAATGCACAAACATACACTATTTCATGACTGGTACATCAAACATCAAATATTCTTGACATCCCTTAAAGTCAAAGCCACTATGTCAAAATTCTGGTTCTCAGTGTATTCGTTTCCAAATGTTTCATGGACAATTAGCTAATTGCTCCTGTGGGGTAGGCATAGAACCTGGTGAATGTGATTGTCATTAAGCTCTTTAAACCCTCTGTGTTTGTCACTAGAAAATGTGACATGCTTAACAGCTCAAGGGAGCACCAATGGCAAATTGACATGCCAGCTGTGAAAACCTCCGGATTGAATTATTGTGATGAGGCAGTAGCCCTCTTCCCTACACAGCTTTGAATCCGCACTCTTTGGCTGAGGGTCTTGTGTCAGTCATTAATTATGAAGTCCCTGCCATTAGCTTTTGTATGCCCTGACATCTTCCAGCCTGTGAAGGCTTTAAACTCTCAACAGGCATTTGTTTCAGGAAGATGTGGTGAAATTGGCAGGTGGGACTGCAGATTAATGCTTGTTGCCTGCTCCATCAGCATCCAAACAGCTCGGCACTTAAAGAGAAAGGGATATTCGTTCTATTCTTGTACATGAAAAATATGAACTACACTGATACAGGTCTATGAACTTTCAAGGGGGAGGGGCTCTGTCCTTTTCTCCTTGCTTCTCCTCCTTATTGCTGGTACAAATGAACATGATCTAACCTACTCAGTGTTCCTGTACGTACACAGTGCTTGGGATGTTATCAGAACATTCTTTTTTGGCATCCCAGACATTTGGAACATTCATTTCATTTCAGCATGTCAAACAAAGTGACATATTTTTGTGCTGAAAGGCAGTTCTAGCATGTGAGTCTATTACCTCCTTGGGATTACTTGTCTGGATAGCAAACGAGCCACATTGGAATGTTGGTGGTTACCTCTTGCATCCTCAGAAAAGCTGAAATGGACTGGGCTGGGCAACTTTGAAGCTTGCTTTCCACACACATCCATTGTTTTTTTTGTTGGTTTGTTTGTTTTGTTTGTTTGTTTTGTTTTTTCTTTCCATTTAGAAATACATTTACAAATCACATTCATGTAATAAAATTTCCCAGGAGTCGTGCTTGTCAATCACTTGTAAGATCTTTCCTATTCTATAGATTTGTTTGTAAGATCTTTCCTATTCTATAGATTTGTTTATTTATGAGGCACTGCATGATGTTTCATCTTTCTTTAGGGTGAGAAATATTTAAACCCTTTATTTAGGTATTTTTAGATGTGTAGTGCATTATCCTCATATATGCCACATAAAATGTTAAGAGCTGAAACTTAGCAACATTTTTTAAAAGAAAGAACCTTACATATAATTCTCAGTCACACCATTGAAAAGGAGTAAGTCCATGGCTTTATGAATTTTACTTTAGGGAGTACTAATCCCATCCCAACTGCATAGAATACCTCTGCACTTGTACATGAGACTCATCCTCCAAAAATTTGTATGAAATAAATAAAAACAGATACATAGGCATAAGAAGTGAGAATAAAAATACTTTCCTTCCTGTTTGCCAGTTTTATTTCTTCTTGTCATGGCTAATATGCAGGCTCTGGGAATTTCTGTATTCCCGTCTATGTATATTGCTGTCTGAGGTACACATACTGTCTAGAGAAAGTAGGCTGGGACCATGCAGATCCCAGAAAACTACAAAGTTCACCTCAGGGTGTATTCTTTTTTTTCAGAATCACAAAATATTATTTTATATCTGTAACCATATTCAGAATTTGCTCCAGGAATTGTAACTCTAAGGACAACCAATGACTCTATACAGTTTCCATCAGTCTTCAGAAATGACTTAAAAGGTCAATAATAGATCTAAAAATCTATCTCTGTTTTTGTCCAACCCAGAAGTGTATAGAATAGTGGACTGTATAGATTCTACATAAAAGTAAGTGATACTACATTGCAATTGCTCTCATAAATAAAGGAAAACTGGAGAAGTCAATTCTAACAACACAGTTTATTTGGTATGAATTCCAGAATAGTCTCAGTCTACTGGTAATGAATGAAATTAACAAAATGTTACCATTTTTTTTTTATGTGTGTGCTCAGTGAGAACTTGTGAATTTTATACTTTGAACTTACCTCACTTTGGTTTTTGTTCTTTCTCTGATTTAAATTTGACTATTCTTATTAGTGTATGTCTATAGCTCATAGCACAACCTATAGGAGTTGGTTCTCCCCTTTGTAATTATCGAAATGGGACATTCTCTCTTCTTTCTGCTGACCTTGTAGCAGAGCTCCAAGTTATTAGTCAGTTCTCCTATATTTATGGCCCATATATCCATAGGATTCCAGGGACTATGAGGTGTGCCTTCATATCCAGGTTTTAGTAGGTTCCGGGGATTGAACCGAGTTGGCCAGACTAGCACAGCAAGCACATTTTCTCACAGAACCACCACTCTGGACTCATATCACTTTGAAAGAGCCACAATTCAAGTGTTAAACATATACAGAAATGTTGTTGTTAGTACTGCCTCACCTATATACTCACATGACATTTTCATTGTAGTCTAGAGTTCATTTAAAGTGCATGGAGAATACATATAGATTATTCCTAATCACTGTGTGATTTGACAAAATGGACTGGGTATCCTTCAGAAACCCTGGATGTGTCTGTTCTTCTCCAGCTAGCAAAAAATCAACTGTGTACCTCACTGTACAGTTCTACATAGCAAAATATAAATTTTAGACTTCTGTAAAAACATATGATATAAAGTATAGCATCGGGCTGGTGAGATGGCTCAGTAGGTAAGAGCACCCGACTG
>NC_034611.1:12711198-12715497 GCF_900095145.1 Mus pahari | reverse complement strand
AAAAAAAAAAAAAAAAAAAGTATAGCATCTTAGAAGTTTTCCATTGGTACTATTATTTCTTTTTTAAAATTTTTAGTATATTCTTTAAAAAATTTTGTTCTCTCATGGCTGATGTCTTAGGTTGCAATGTAACTGGAAAATGGTTTTGAAAGAGGTGACATAATTAAAATGTGGTATGACCTTATCACTCGAGATGCTATTTATTGAGTTATAATAAATAAATCAAAAGATAAATTAACAGTAGACATAAAAAATACTATGTAAGTCAGTAAAGTGCTTCAGGATACTGTAAAGAATAAAGCCTTTAGCACACTGTATTGTAAGTTTTCTGTGTATTTGGCCATTGGAACTTTGCCCCTGATATGTTCTCTGTTCTCGCACAAACCACCCCAGCATCTTCATACTGGACCATGCATATGCCCCTGATGTTCTCAAACCTAATAGTATTTTCACCGCCATATCATAGATTAAGGCACTAAGCCATAAAGTAAAATGTCTTCTCCATGATTTTAAATGTGCTAAAGGGCAACAGCTCAGAAGCAGTCTGACCTGAACGGAACACTTCCGACTCTATATGGAACAAGTTGAGATAGGCTTTCTAGGTCTTGGATAAAGCTATTCCAAGTAGCCAGGCTACAGAGCTATGGCTCATTCTTTTTTGTTTGACAAGCAAATGAAAGCACGTGAGTTTTGCAATAAAGGGATACTGTGAAATTACCAAATACCAAGTGGCAAAGAATTATGACTCTATTTTCATTACAAAACATAGTAAGTATTTAGCTTCTGTTATTCAAAGCAGATTAGCTGAGACCCTGACAGAGTAATTGGAGGGAGTGTTACAACTGATGGCTTTCAAACTACTGTTGTGGCTTTGGGGTTTCTCCTGTTGTTTCCAAAAATTTGGTATTTTTGGTTAGTTGAATAAAAAAGTTGTTTTCATGTATGAAATTGCTGGGATGAAAAGAATGATTTTGTAGTATGTAAGTTAAAAGGAATATCATGCAGGAAAATATTCAGATTACCTCTCCACTTTACATGACTAAATTTCGATGGTTGTCAGGCCTTTTTGCTTCATGCTTCTTTCTGATTCTGTCTACAACCTTACATCAAGAAACAGGTTGGCACCTACAGGGAATGACATTAATAAATTAAAATGTATAGATTTTATTTTCCTAAAGTTTCCTTGTATCTGCTACTATTTGAAATAATGCAAACATTTGTCCAAATCCATGAAGACTAAAGTCATGTAATCTGCCACATATTCTAGAATAGTGTCTACTTGTAATATGTATCCAATTAATTGATTGTAAAAGCTAAAAAGTGATTAAATACAGATTATAAAAACATATTAATTTGGAATACTATGTCTAAGAATGAGCTTCATATAAGATATAAAAATGATTGAGAATGACTATGCCTAACAAGGTAGACCAAAGCAGTTAGAATCTTAGAGCTGGTTTTAGTGATTGGAGGACAGACCAAACAATATTTCCGCAGCGAAGAGTACAGACAGAATTTACTGAAGAGGAAAAGGAGGTCTACTCTTCATAATTGGGAGTTTACAATGACCACATGATCATTATCCACTTATGCATTTTAGGCTTTACACAATTTCAAAGACTGAGGAACAAGCAGCTTTGCGTGTGTGTGTGTGTGTGTGTGGGGATTCCTGTTAAAGAAACTGATTAATGGACTTTTACAGAATGGGCCAAAAGTATGTCTGTATTCTATACTGGAATGCTTCCTGGCAGATAGGAATTTTCCAAGGCTACTCAAAACAAGTTTATGGAGTTAACTATTAATAATTTTCATAGTGCTTCAGAATGTCACATCACTTCTCAGATATAACTCTCATTCTTCTGACTTATAATTAGAGTCCTGAAACAATGCTTCATTTTACGAGCTTCTAACTGAGAGGGAGGGGTTAATCTGCATGTACTACAAGCCTGTTGTATTAGCTACTTTTTATTGCTCTAATAAAACACATGACACAAAATGACTTATGCATGAAAAATTTTATTTTGGAGGAAATTCCAGAAGGTGAGTCCATAATGAAAGGGAAGGCATGGCAACAGGTAGGAGAATGGGAAGCTGAAAAATCACATCTTTATCCACTTTCAGAAAAGAAAAAGGGTGAACTCAAAGTGGTGTAAAGCTGTGTAATCTCAAAGTAACCCCAGTAACACATATCTTCCAACAAGGCTCTGCTTTCTAAATTTTCAATAGCTTTCCCAAACAATTCCATATATTAGGAACCAAGTATTTAAATAAATGAACCTGCCAGAGGCATTTCTAATTCAAACCTCCACAACTTGTAATGTCTAGTTACCTACTGGCATATCTATCTAACAAAAAGACTAGAAATTCTAGAAATTGGAAGTTATAAGGGAAAACTAGTAATTGAAGTTAGGGAACAAACAGAGAAATTTTATCAGCAAGATGTACAGAAATTGTATATTATTATCAAAAGAACTGACAACACAGAGAAAACCTGATCACGTGCCAGTGATGGAACATCCGCTACTAGAAGTCTATTTAGTTGGTTGTTTTGGATGAATAAGAATTTCAATATGTTCACTACATAAAAGTTGGCAACTCTGGAATTTCCTGTAATCTTCAAATTAGCTTTTTTTTTTTCAGATTTTTATCAGAATAATAAAAGAATAATTCTTTTTAAATTAGAGTAGTAGGAATGTTCAATTATTGAAAGTGAACAATTCAAGTGTTCTTCCTTAAAGTTTTAGGTAAAAGATAAAGGGCCACATCAGCCAACGATGGCACAAAAGGAAGCAAGTTAAAGAAAGTGCAAACCCTTAAGAAATGCCCCTTTTTAGCTAATGGGATAGCTGTGAATCCTCTGAAGGGTAATCTATGATTTTTGCTTTTGTTCTTGTTTTTTGAATTTCTATTTTTGCATTAGTTCACTGTTCTTTGAGACAAGATCTTACCATGTAGGGCAGGTTGACATGGATTTATTATTTCTCTGAATGTGTGTTCCAACTGCTAGGATTACAGACATGTATTGCCAACCAATCAACCCCAGGCTATGTTTTACTGGAACAACTTGAGGGAGCACACACTCATAGTCATGAACAGAGAGCAAAGCATGCTCTCTTACTTGCTTGCTTGCTTGCTTGCTCACTCGCTTGCTTGCTTGCTTGCTCAGTGCGCTTTCTTTACCTTTATGTAGTCAAGAAGGCCCTGCTTAGAGAATGATGCCACCTATAGTCAGTACATATTAACACCTTATTTAATGTAATCATGACACTCCCCAACAAATATGTTAAAGAACAGTCCTCCAGGTGATTTTCGATTTTGTTAAGTTGGTAGTAAACACTAGCCATCACAGATGAAAAGAGGATTTTTTTCATCTGTTTGAAAGATTCTAGTAATCTCTTTAAATGAGAATTTCAGCCACAGCTCCCTTCTGGAGCACACTAATTTTGTTCCACCAATCAACAGTAGGAAATTACAAATGGTATACTGAATTTTAATAATTCCTGATGCCTTCACAGAGAAGCCTCTAGATTTTTTTCCCACTGTGACTTGATTTTTTTTTTCCAGTAGAGTGAGCACTTTGGGGATGCTAGGAGTTCCCAGTAGAGTTTAAAGATGAATAAGCCAATCTCTGGCTGTCTCTGAATTGGGGTGAGGTTAAAGCTGTCATAGGTTCAAATAAAACAGATGCTGAACTGTTAGAGAGTACAAAAGGAAGAGGGTAATGGCTATATAAAAACATTTTTTTTTAAAATTTTCTGGTGTTTTTTAAAAAAACTGTTAATTCACATTCTGCATTTTTTTAAGGACTACTACCAAAAATTTCAACACCAGAAAGTATTTCATGAATACAGGAATGTAAAGAAATTATTTTTCTTATGACAAGTGAGTGAATCTTACTAATCCAAAACACCATGGGCTGAGCTTTCCTTCATAAATAGAGATTTCTTTTTTTTTTTTCCGTGATGGAAGCTGGAAATACAAGATTAAGAGCAGACATGATGCTTTCCCCACTTTGATCTTGAAAAGATTGGCTTGCACATGTCACTTTCTTGTGGATTTTCTTTCTTTTTATGTATTTTTATTAGATATTTTCTTTATTTACATTTCAAATGCTATCCCAAAAGTTCCCTATAGACTCCCCCTCAACACTGCTCCCATACCCACCCACTCCCACTACTTGGCCCTGGCCTTCCCCTGTGCTGGGTCATATAAAGTTTGCAAGACCAAGGGGGCTCTCTTCCCAATGATGGCCAATTAGGCCATCTTCTGCTACATATGCAGCTAGAGACTCAAGCTCAG
>NC_034611.1:12696355-12709665 GCF_900095145.1 Mus pahari | reverse complement strand
TTCCTTACCAATTTGTATCCCCTTGATCTCCTTTTGTTGTCGAATTGCTCTGGCTAGGACTTCAAATATTATATTGAATAGGTAGGGAGAGAGTGGGCAGCCTTGTCTAGTCCCTGATTTTAGTGGGATTGCTTCGAGTTTCTCTCCATTTACTTTGATGTTTGCTACTGGTTTGCTGTAGATTACTTTTATTATGTTTTCCTTACCAATTTGTATCCCCTTGATCTCCTTTTGTTGTCGAATTGCTCTGGCTAGGACTTCAAATATTATATTGAATAGGTAGGGAGAACTTGCTGAGGTGGGAGTACTGGGTTCTGATGGTGCCCAGTGTTCTTGGTTTCTGTTAGTAAGATTCTTACGTTTGCCTTTCACCGTCTGGAAATCTCTGGTATTAATTTTCAAGCTGTCTTTGGCTGGAGCTTGATCCTCCTGTGATTCTGTTAGGTCCTGTCAGCACTCCTGGGAATCCAACTCTCCCCAGCATCCCCTTGGTCAGAGCACTCTCTGCAGGCAAGCTCTCCTCTTGTGTCCCGAAGTCTGGAGCTCTGATCCTTCTTCTGAGTCCTGAAGGCCGACTCTCCCTGCGTGATCCAGAGGACCAGTGGTCTAAAGGACCTGTGGTGTGTAGAGTCCTCCCAAGTGCTCAGTTGTCTCTGCTGGGGCTCAGAAGAGAGATGGCAGGGGTGGCCCTGACCGGACTGGAACCCAGGCGGTGTTCCTTTGTCCCTGCTCCTGCTGGCACAAGCCTCTGCTGGATTCTCTGGAGTTGATTGTGTTGCATTCACGGTGATCCCAAGGATCTGTGGTGTGGAGAGTCCTCTGAAGGGCTCAGCTGTCTCAGCTGCGGTTCAGAAGAGAGATGGTGTGAGTGACCCCGACAGGACCGGAACCTTAAGCTGCTTTTTAAAAAGCTAATGTTTAGTGTTTTTGTCAGTGTAGATAACCCTTTTCTTAGAAACATGTAGGCTATGTGAATTCAATTGTCCCTTTTCCTACTTCTTCATCCAAGTGGTAGCTACTCCTTAGCTTGTGACTTCAGTGGGGTCATTCCTAGTCATTAGATAGTAGTGGGCCCAATCATGCCTTGCTTTGAAGGGGTTCTTGTCATATATTTGATTATTTAAAAAACAGAGTTTCATTTATTATGTTTGTTCTGTTGACTGGAAATTCCTCTCAGTATAAAAGGATCACTTTATACATCCTATATGTTAATAAGATTTTCTAATATGAATAGCTGTAAAGTTGTCAACTTAATTAAAACAAATACTTTCAGGAAAATATTGGAATTCACATGCATAGTGATCCAAGCAACTTGAAGAATAATAAAATTAATCTAGAGTCTTCACAGTAAAAAGTATGAGACTATAGATTCTGAAATGAACTAGTAACAGAATGAATTACTCATCACAGTCAGTTTTTTAACTAGATATTATCTTGAGATTATAATTTTTTTAAAACTTCTTTATTAATTTATTTATTATTCATTTTACATCCTTTATCAGCTCCCCCTTTCCTCCTAGTATGCCCTCACGCAAATCCTTACCCCATTACCTCCTCACCTCCTATGAAAAAGAGGAACCCCTCATTTAATATCACTCCTACCCCTCCCTCCATCCTTCCACCCTCATCCCTGCTCATTCAGTCACTGTAGGTCTAGGTACAACTTCTCACACTGAGTTTACACAAAAGGCCACAGTTAGGGATATGGGATCTATAAGCAGGCAACAAATTCAGGGACAGACCATGCTCCAGTTGTTGGGCAACCCACATGAAGACCAAGCTGCTCTTCTACTACATACATGCACAAGGGGTGGGGGGTTAGGTATAGCCAATGCTCCCTCTTTGATTGGTGGTTCAGTCTCTTGGAGCCCCCAAGTATCCAGGATATTTGAATCTGATAGTCTTTTGTGGAGTCCCTATTCTCTTAGGGTATTTCAATCCTTCCTCCAACTCTTCCACAAGGCTCCCTGAGCTCCAGCTAATGTTTGGCTATGGATATTTGCCTCTGTTTCCATTGACTGCTGAGTGGAGTCTCTAAAATACTGTTATTCTAGGCTCCTATCTGCAAGCAAAACATGGCATCATTAATAGTGTCAGGGATTGGTTCTTGCCCATGGAATGGGTCTTAATTTGAGCCAATCATTGTTTGTCCATTCACTCTGTCTCTTGTCTATCTTTGTCCTGGCATATCTCATAGGCAGGACACATTTTGGGTCAAAGGTTTTGAGTGTAATTTTCAAGAGAAATAGTTACTAAGATACTCCAAACTATTTGGGCAGTGGTGGTTCATGCCTTTAATCTTAGCACTTGGGAGGCAGAGGCAGGCAGATTTCTGAGTTCAAGTCAGCCTGGTCTACAGAGTGAGTTCCAGGATAGCCAAGGCTATACAGAGAAACTGTGTTCAAAAAACCAAAAGAAAAACAAACAAATAAATAAACAAAAACAAAACCCAAAAAAAACAACAACAAAACACTCCAAACTATATAGTATGCCTCTTTTCTTAAAGTATTCATGTGCTCTATTATTTAAAGGAAATGATATACTTAAAGCTAGATTTAGACTTAATATACATAATCACACTATCTACTTGTCACAATATTGACAAATAGAGACTAATGACCTCATTTTTTTATAGGTAAAAGAGACACTAAGAAAAGTTAAAAAGAAGTTCTTCATGTTTAAAGCTCAAGGGTTCAATCCCAGTTTTGTTCTAGTATAAAATTTTCTGACTCATAGATCCTTATTTGGCAATTAACATGTCATCCTTTGAAATGTGCTGCTCATTCTACATGGTTTGAATATTCCATGTTGTCCTTGCTATTTGATTTCTGGAATCTGCTCTTCTGTTCACTAAGTTTTCATCCAAGAAGCATGGGGCTCACAGATTCTCTTGGTTAAATCTTCTTGAAAAATCTACCTGGCTGCCCTTCTTCCCCCATTCCTTACATAGTTATCAAACTTACGGCAAACTTTGAAAACCAAGCCATTCTTTCAGTGGGTAACCTTTGGGTTTTGAAGATATGAATCCACAGAAGATATATTTGGAGTGTGTCGGAAAAACAGTATATGAAATGAGGATAAACCAAAAGTCCATCAGGTGAATCAGATGTCAGCCTTTGTAGGTGAGATTGATACAGTCACAGGCACTAGCTATAGCTTTGCTTTTTATTAATTTTACAGCTGTTACTAATTATGAACAGAGAAAAATGTCTTGGAACTCTGGTAACTCCAGGCACAAAGTCACCTAGTAACTGAAAGGGTTCTTGATTATAGAATCTGTGCTTGTTTAGGCAAACATTTATTGATATGGAGATATTTTCATTGAATATGCAGAATGAACCATAAACTTACATGTTTCTCTGTCTGGTAAGAGAATAACAAGCTCAGGAAGAGGAGAATGTTGAGATTTTATGTAAAAAGAATAAACCATCAAAAGATTTTTGTCCCATTAGATGACCCAAAGGATATGCCATTTATCTTTTCTTTTTTTAAAGGGTGTGTTGGTAAAGGCGCACTAAAATCATTCAGAAGCCTAGTGTGGCTCCTTTACACTGGAGACCATGGCATGAGAGGCAGCCTTTTTATATACTCTGAGTAATGTCATTTATAATCCTCAGGAATTAAGTGGGGGAGACACAGCTATCTGGAATTCATACTATCATGACTGGCAACAACAGGACATCTTGTGAGGTTTGGCCCACCAGAATTTATAGATCTGTTTAATAGAGAATAACAACTCTGGAGAAAAGGCAGATAAGTTTTTAAAGTATAAAAGAAAAAGTGAAGAAGGCTAAGGGAAATTGTCCCAATGAAAACTCATGGTCCTTTGTTTCATTCTCAATTTTTGAGTGATATTTTAGATTTATTGACTGAACATGCAGCCAATTCCCTGCAGAAAGGATTGTATAATATCAAAAAAGGATCTGTTTGAATGATGTGCTCAATCTGTCTGGCTCTAATGTGATGGTTCTAATGATGAGTTTATTTTGGACTTTTAGAATCCATACTTGTGAGAGAATAAATGAGGATTTTAAACCATCAAGAGTATATGCTGGATTAATATAAGTAGTCTCAAGAATAGCTGGTGATTTAGATGACTTCAGTTCATCCACCTTTCAAACATATCCAGTCAGAACTTCAGTCAAACCCTGAGCTCTCTAAGTATACAGAGACTGGATAGCAGATGCTAAAGCTAGCTTTGTAATTCTAAGCAATTTTTGTAATTTTCCTACCCCCTCTTCACCCCTTTAAAAACATTTGTCACCCAAATTCAGCAGGAAGAAGTTGTGGAGAGTCATCAGTACAATCTGTTATAACTATGTTCATTGTATATCTGGAAGAAAAGTTCTTTTTAATGGATGAAAAGGTAGGAATGTTGTAGATTTGGTTTAATGCTTATATTATATTATTCAGGGTCCCAAACTACATGAGATGAGAATCCCACATGTAAGACAATGAAGTTCCCTGCCCTCAGCTGGTTCTGATTGATGAATAACATTGCTAGTGGCCAATGGCTTGGCAAGGAAACAGAGATGAGACTTTAGGATGTGCAGGCAAGGGCACTGAAGAGAAAGGAGAATCCCCAGGTCAAGGAAGGAATGAGATCTAGGCTTGAGAGCAGCAGAGGGAGAGTATACCAAACATGGAAGAGCCAGAGAAGAGCCACCACTCCAATTGGGTCTAGGGTAACAAAGATAAAATATGGATTTTAGGAAGTAATAATTCAGGAGTATCGGAAAGGAGGTATTAGCAATGTAAAAGTTTAGGTTTGGCCCAGCCATTGAACTGATGAAGACATATTAAATATAAAACTACATATGTGTGCCTTTCATTTGAGAATCAGAGCATTAGGGTAGGTATCAAGGAACTCTCACTGCCTTAGCTGGGAGATTAGAACAGATTATTCAACTACTACAACAATGGGATTCAACTGGCTCTGCTTTATGAACTGAATGGAGCTGAACTCAACTGCACTCAACAGAACTGACTGAAGTGAACTCAATTGCCTGAACCCTCTGTGCTGCTCTTAAGTAGTCTCCCTTTCCTGTCTTTTCTCAGAAGAGATGGGTGTATATTATTTCTGACTCATTTTGTCAAACCTTTCTGATTCACCACCCCTCAATTATGCATCATTTTCCAACATGGCTGCTTCCTTCTACAAACTAATTTTACCTTCATTATTTGGAATTAAAGTTGTGTCATTCCATCCAGACCACACAGACTAGAAGGTCTTTGTATGTGATGTGATCCCTTGCCAGAGCAGCCATGTTGCTGGGTTATAATTCCTCTACATTTACCATAATGAGCAGTGTCAGTCTAAGAATCATGAAAGAAGCCCTTAGGATTCTGGAACAAGTCATGCTATCAGTTAAAAAAATAACTATCTGGTTTGTAAGAAACTAGAAGATTGCTATATTCTACTAGAAATGGAAGATGTGATCATAGGGTACCAGGTAATCTTGCAAACATGCCCGGTATGATCAAAACTTTGTAAGCTCAGTTTGTCAGGGAGATACACATACCTACAATATCTGGTTATTAGATGGATGAGATGCATTCATGATTGAGCCTGAGTTGGACAGATGCCATAAATCAATTTCCTGAACAGGTGAGCCAGACACCAATTGTGTTGTAAACAGTGTATTTTCTTTCTTTGTTTCTTTTTTTGTTTCTTTGTTTCTTTTCTTTGTTTCTTTGTTTCTTCCTTTGTTCCTTCCTTCCTTCCTTCCTTTCTTTTTTTTTTATGAAATGAGAATGGGAAGTATTTATTCTTAGACCTTATCCTATATCAGAAATGTGGGGTAAATTCTAGGCACAACGTGTTTATCTCTCCAAACTCCCAGAAAGGGTCACTCAAAAGTCTAGATTAAAGGCATTGGAATTTCTAGACCCCAAAACCAAAGGACTATATAAGATCAAACATTCCAGAGACTAGGTGTCTTAGGGTTTCTATTGCCTGGAAAAGACACCATGACCATGGCAACTCTTATAAAGCAAAACATTGCATTGGGGCTGGATTAATCCATTATTGTCATGGTGGGAAACATGGCAGTGTGCAGGCACACATGGTACTGCAGAAGGAGCTGAGAGTTCTACATATTGATCTTCAGACAGCAGGAAAGACTATCCACCACACTAGGCATAGCTTGAGCACAGGATATGTCAAAACCTGACCCCATGGTGATATACTTTATTCAGCAAGGCCACACCTCCTAAGAGTACCACTCCCTGTGGGCCTATGGGGGCCATCTTCATTCAAACAACCCCTGTAGGATGAGGATAAGACCTCATAAAGATAGTGGTTAGATCCCCCTGTAAACTAGGAGGAATTTCAACCTCCTAGTTTTTATTTTGGGACGCTTCTGGATGAGCAAGTCACTCTCTTTCTGGTTTCCCTTCCTTGTTTTAAAATGAGGATAAGAATCTTCACACCCAGCAACTGATGTATTACATAGGTTTGCAGTGGTTCAGGCTCTTTTGGGCTCTCGGGAGATGAGAGCAAGCATGCACGGGTGGGTCATTTCACACCACTTTTTTTTTTTTTTTTTTTTTTTAGATCCTGAAATGAATGCAAATATGCTGTTAACCAGAATATCATTTTTATCTTTTAAGATTCAAAACAAAACCTCACATGTTGAGATGGGTTGTGTGTTTTCAAGGACATTGTCAGAATGTGGTCTAGGAACAAAGTTGGGTGAGGGGAATTTTTAGTGCTTGTGAGAACAATTCACCCCTGTGGTCAGGAGCTTAATGGGAATCCTCAAATGACTAAACCCAGAGGAAAAAAATATCACTCTGATTTATGCATAAACCCACTGAATATGTGAAGACTTCATTAGCACAAAGATAGTAGCTTTGCAAAAGAGAGGAGAGAAAGGATTCTTCTGAACCTTAGAGGAGAACTACAGACTTATGTACTCTGAGTGAGTGGAAAAATGACTTCATGGAGAAACATATCCATGTAGTTGCCAAGGACCTGACCATGAAAGAAAGGGAAAGTGGAAGGGATTCAAGACACACCAGCAGATGAAGGACAGTAGACACCAAATATGACAAAGTTCACGACTAATAATCCCATGAAGGAGCCATTAAATGAGAAGTTGTGGGAACAAAAAAGGGGGGCCTGAGGGAAGGCTCTGGAGAGGAGGGGGAAGGAAAAAGAGGCCCATGCTCCACCAGAGTTTCCCTATTCTCTGGTCAGTCAGGCGTGGGAGGTCTGCTATCTACCCTATCCACTCATCCCTGGGTGAGCATTCCTCTATCCCACTCTCCAGGGGGTGGTCAAGGGGAACCCCTGCCTGGGGACCCCAGAGCTACTTTGCTAAAGCCACAAGGGTTATAGCAGAGAGCAATAAGGGAAGAGGTTTCCAACACTGACCAGAGTATGCAGCGGATCTAGATGGAGCAGAGACTCTCTATGGTTTAAAAGCTTTATTATAGAAATGCAGGGGAGGGGGAAAGAGAGAAGGGAGAGAGAGGGGGGGAGGGAGGGGAGGGGAGAGGAGAGGAGAGGTAAGGAGAGGAGAGGAGAGAAAGGAGAGAGGAGAGAAGACAAAGAGAAAGGGAAGAGGAGAGAGAAGTAAGAGAAGTGAGATGTAAAGGAACAAAGGAGTAAGAGAATGAGGTGGGGGCCTAATAGCCCCTTTTATGGTCTTCACTGTTGCTAGGTAACTGGGGAGGAGTTTAGCCTGAAGGTCAGAAGCTTGGGTCATTGCTTATGTGACTACTGACCATGCTTCTCTTGTGGGGATTGTGGGAGGTGGTACCTTAGGCAGGGGCCAGAGTTCCAGGAGCATGAGGGAACGTCTACCATGTCATGTAGGTGAATTATGACCATCGGGGTTCAGACCTCAGCTCAACTGGATACCAGCCTGCAATTCCCCACAAGAAGTAACCAAATGGAGTACTTAATTTGCTGAAGCCACTTTTGTTGGTTTTACCCTATAACAATGAGCACATGAATAAAGTGGTCCACTTATAGCAACTCCTGCAACACATAAAAATCCTTTCAGGATGATCTAGTTGCTATTGCCTTGAAATGTGTGACTTTCTGCAACAAACTTATTCTAGGTTTCTGAGATCAAATAATTACCCAAGGCAGACTACCAGACATTTGAACAAATCTCCTTTATTGGATCATTTCTTTCCAAGAAGAACAGCAATTTATTTTCACAGAGATACAGACGTATTTGGGGAATGAGTTAGTATGGCTTTCCTGGGACTTGCTTGAGCCATGAGTCATAAAGGAAGAATTCTATAGACCATAACATGCATCAATTCAAGTCATAAAGCAGAGGTGAGTATGGGCACACGACCATAGAACCTACACTGCATGTAACACAAACACTATAACCAGGAAGCAACCAGCTTTCAAGAGTGCCATCATAGTCTTCTCTAACATACCTCTGTTGCTAAATCAAGGGCAGATAACACTTTGAAAAGATGAACGGGCAGATATTCTTTACAATGTGATATATGTATAAATAAAGAAAACCTTCTATTTGTTCATTTCCAAATCAAAGAGTATGTGGATGTACCCATCACTCTCAGTAGTCCTCTGAAAACTTTATATTCCTAACCACATCTCTGTCCTTGAGGCTCCAGTGCTCTCTTCCAAGAGAACATATCATTGTGATTCTAGTGAATTGCAACTCATGGTTATTACCAAGAACCTTTGGACTCTTTAGTTCAGAGTTGTCTATATAGATCTGTGAAAAGAAGAAATGATAGTTTTGCACCTGATGGTGAGAAAGAATATATGTGGATCCCATTATTCATTTGCATGGTTCTGGGTTCGCTCTTGCCTTGTTTTAACTAATAGTATACTAAAAGTATTCACTTCAGAATGAGAAGGGCATGGTGGCCTATCTCAGACTCTAGATTTCAGTCTCCCTAATGTTGTGATTTTTAAACACTGTTCCTCATATTGTGCTGACCCCTGATCATAGAATTATTTTTGTTCCTATCTCAGAACTGTAATTTTGTCACTGTTATGAATCATAACGTAAATATTTTTGCTTTCTAATGATCTTAGGTGACTCTTGTGAAAGGCTGTTGAACCAAAAAGGGATCCTGACCCATTGCTTATGAACCACTGCTCTAAGGGCATATAGACTTGGGTTCTATTACCAGATAAGATACTAGAACTTGCTATAGTGACAGCTGGAAGGGAGGAAGATTTAGAATGAGTACAGAAGAATTTTAAGGATGAGAATTTGTTGTCTCTAGATCAACTATAGTATCAAGGATTATAGTTTCACCCATTAACTTTTTTCTTTGAAATTATTCTTCAAAAGAATGAAATGACAAAAGATGTACCACTATACTATAGGACCACTTGCTCAACTATGTTACTAGCAGATTTATTCATAATAGTCAGAAATGGAAACAACCTAGATGACCCTCAGCTAAAGAATTAATACAAAAATGTGGTACATATATACCATAGACTACTATAAAGCTATTAAAAGCTAAGATACAATAACATTTGCAGTCATATTGATGAACATTGAGAATATCACCCTGAGTGAGGTAATGCAGACCCAGAAAGACACATATGGTATTTACCCTCTAATAATTGGACATTAGCTATAAAAAGCAGGATAACCATGCTACAATACACAGACTCAAAGAAATTGGTTAATAAAGAATGCCCAAGGGAGGATATATGAATCTCATTCAGAAGTAAAAACAAAATAGTCAGCCAAGGTGGAGGAAGAGGGGGAACTAACTAGGAGAAGGGGTTAGGAGGGGTATGAGGATGGTGATCAGATATGGAGACAGGGGGACAGGCTGGAGAGGGCTGGGAGTAAGAATAGAAATTGATTAAAGGACATCTCTGTGTTTAGCTAGGGACCTAGGATGGGGAGACTACAAGGAGTCTATGGGGGTGGCCCTAGCTAAAATTTCTACCAATGAGGGGAATATGGAGACTAAAGTGGCCACCTCCTGTAGCCTGGCAGGACTTACAGTCAAAGGACAGAGACATCAACCCACCTACAAAACTTTCAATCCAAAATTTGTCTTCCCTAGAAGATGTGCAGTGACAAAAATGGAGCAGAGACTGTGGTAACAAATCAATAACTGGCCAGTATGAGTTTCATCCCACAGGAGAGAGCAATAGCAACCTCTTTCCTGAAAGGCTTCATGGAGTAGCTGATGAAGAGACCCACAGTCAAATACCAGGAGGAGCTCGGGAGTCTTGTGGAAGAGTGGGATATAGAATTGAGTGAGCTGGAGTGGTCAAGGACACCACAATAAGACCTGCAGAGTCAACTAACCCAAGCCTATGCAGGCTCACAGGGACTGAACCATCAACCAAAAAGCATGCACAGGCTAGACCTAAGTCCCCTGCACATTTGTTGCCAATGTTCAGCTTGATCCCCATGTGAGTCCTCTAACAATTAGAGCAGGGTCTGGCTCTATGTTGCCTGTCACTGGATTACCTTTCCCTATCTGGATTGCCTGGTTCGGGCCTCAGTGGAAGAGGACCTGTCTAGTCCTATTAGGACTAGATATCTGAAGATTGGGTGGTACCCAAGGTGGGCTCCTCCTTCCCTGAGGAGGAGAGGAGGTATTAGGGGGGATTTGTAAGGGCAGTACTGTGAGGAGAGAAGGAAAGGGGCTTAAATTAGGATGTAATGTCCACAAAAACATAAACTATGGAAAGAACAAAAAGAATTGGTCTATAGAAGTTATGCTTCCATACCTTCATGGAGAAGTTGACCTACACAACTTAGAGTTGACTGTAGTAAGATAAAGACTTGACATCCAGAATCCTTTCTCAATGGTCCCAGTTGCTGCCCTTAGATGCATCACTGGGGGTCACATTTCCTACTGCCTATTTGTGGCAGTTACTGGACACGGTAAGGCCCTAAAGCTAAAGAGGCATCTGTTTTAATGTGGGACTACTGGAAATATTACCTTTAGCTTGAGGATTCTGGTAACTTTAGTGAGATTGTCCCCAGAATTCCTCTGACACTCAGTCCTCTTTATACTCAACTTTGATTCTCTCCTTACAGTAAACAAATGGTTCTTTGCCTTGCCCTACTCCCTCCCTCTGGAAGAGTTGGGATGGAAATTAGTCTTGGGAATTAGTGTTTAGTTGGGATTGAAAAAAATTACTCAGCAGACAAAGGCAGGGTCTGTTCTTCTAGAAGACCCCAGTTTGGTTCCCAGCCTACCAGGTCCAACATGGCCTTGATAGAGACAGAATGACATGGTTCCTGCCCCTGGGACAAGGCCAGCAGGCACAGGCCTCCACAAGTGTCATGGCTGCTGTGGGCATAAGTTTAGTTTGTATAATGAACATATTTTAATTTCCTCCTTCCATGAATGTCCCCCCTGTTAATGTTAATATCCTCATGATAATCAGAGACACCAGGAGTCCAGGAGGCAAAGCTATGGCTAATATCTCAGGAAAATGGTAAACACTGAGACCTTCAGGACAGTCCTTACAGCTATGGAAAAGAACTCTTAAAAACAAAGTTCAAATATGTATAACATCTCAAAATGTAAGTATGCAATATGAATTACATGAGGAGCTTCTAACAGTTGTGCTGTGAGCCAACTTGTCAGAAAGATAATAAGAGATTAGGGAGTGGTGATCACATATCCTACCCAAATAAATTTTTTGTTTATGCTTACAGAAACATATTTTGTTTATGATTCCTGAGTTCAGGGTCAGCCTGGGACTGAGCAGTGTTATTCCCAGGTATGGTGGAAATGGTAATTTCAGAACAGGTCCTGCCTAGCTAGCTTATCATCTGTGTTTAACAGAGACAGGCAGACCTGTGATTTTTTTTTTAATGTTAAAAAAAGTATCTTTCTACCTATAGGGTTGCAGACCCCTTCAGCTCCTTGGATACTTTCTCTAGCTCCTTCATTAGGGGCCCTGTGTTCCATCCAATAGATGACTATGAGCATCCACTTCTGTATTTGCCAGGCACTGGCATAGCCTCACATGAGACAGCTATATCAGGGTCCTTTCAGCAAAATCTTGGTGGCACGTGCAATAGTGTCTGCGTTTGGTGGCTAATTATGGGATGGATCCTCTGGTGAGGTTGTCCCTTGATGGTCCATCCTTTCATCTTAAATCCAAACTTTGTCTCTGTAACTCCTTCCATGGATATTTTGTTCCCTATTCTAAGGAGGAATGAAATATCCACACATTGTATCCCCAGAGCTTGTGTGTCTAGCTGTATATGTAGCAGAAGATGGCCTAGTCTTGCAATCTTTATATGCTCCAGTACAGGGGAACACCAGGGCCAAGAAGTGGGAGTGGGTGGGTAGGGGAGCAGGGTGGGGGGAGGGTATAGTGCCACAGACGGACCTCACTTGGGTCCCTGATCTGTGTGGAACTGGGTCTCTGGTTGCAGGCGAGCGAGGATTTGAAAAATGTGGGGTGACAAACAAATATGGACACAAGAGAATGTGGTATCTGAATATAATTTGTCAAATTGAGCATACAGAAGAAAATAGGGAAGTTACACAAAACAGAGGAATGCAAACACGGAAGGACTGGCAGGAATCAACTGGGATAAAATTCAAAGTTAATAGCTGGGATCAAAAACAGCTCCACCTAAAGTCAACTTAAACTCATTAGCCGGGGACAAGGGCTTCATGCTCTTGCCATAGTTCCTATAGTCCACCTTCCCCCTAGGCCATTGTGAATACTTGTGTTAGGGTACAACTCAGTTATCTATAGTTCTAAGTATCTACCCTGGTTCCTCTTTAGATCACAAACTTCTTCCTTCTTCCTAGAGAATGATAAATTCCTTTGTTGGGCAATAACTTAGCTACCTAAACCCAGAGTCACCTCAAGGACTGACTGCCTAGGATCTAACTTGGCTATGTATTAAGGGAAAGCAGATGGATCTGTTTTCCAACTAAAGCAAGGACATTGGAGCATTCATTATACAGGACGCCACAATTCCAGGAGACTAAGTTTCCATGAACTTTTCGCCTTGGGACAGCACCCAGGGTTTTTGGGAACTGTTGCGCATGTCACTACTGGAGAGAATGTAGCAGTATAGGGGACTTTTCAGATAGCATTTGAAATGTAAATGAAGAAAATATCTAATAAAAATTTTGGAAAAAAAACCCAAATCAACAAAAAGTGTGCTTGCTGTCTCCTAAGAATCAAAAGACTTTGTCACAGGATGCTGGTTGACAGGATAATTGAAAGGAAACCTGTAGTAAATGAATGGATTCATACGTGTGTGTGTGTGTGTGTGTGTGTGTGTGTGTGTGTGTGTGTGTGGGTGTGTGTGTGTGTGTGTGTGTGTGTGTCTGTCTGTCTGTCTGTCTGT
>NC_034611.1:12692516-12696240 GCF_900095145.1 Mus pahari | reverse complement strand
GAGAGAGAGAGAGAGAGAGAGAGAGAGAGAGAGAGAGAGAGAGCGAGCTTGCTTTCTGGAGATAGGCAGAAAAATAAAATAAAACAAAACAGAGAATTCCAGGTGTTTGTTTTTGCTGCTCCCAGTCACTATTCTCTCAGAATCCTTCTTCAAGCTGAGGCTGGTGCTTGACACCAGTTCCCATCCATATGGTGCTTGACGCCAGTTCCCATAGTAGAAAGCTCACAACTGTCTGTGACTTCTGCTCCAGAGGATCCAATGCTTTCTCTGGCCTCCATGGGCGCAGTCACTCACAAGACAGACACCACACACAAACACACATATATACACATAATTTTTAAAAAAAAAATAATAAAATAATGTCTGGCATAATATCCATGTCTTTAATCTAATCTCTTGGGAGACAGTGGCAGGTAGATCTCAGTGAGTTCAAGGCCAGCCTGGTTGACACAGCAAGTTCCAAGCCGGTGTGACTTCATAGCAAGACCTTGTTAGAACAAGAACTGTAGGAGATGAAGGGGTTCACAACCTCATAGGAAGAACAACAATATCAACCAACCAGACACCCTAAAGCACCCAGGAACTAAACCACCACCCAAACACTACACAAGGGTTACCCATGGCTCCAGGAGTATATGTAGCAAAGGATTGCCTATCTGGCATCACTGGGGGAGGAGTCCCTTGGTTCTCTACAGGCTTGCTGACCCAGGATAAGGAACTGCTAGGCCTCTGAGGTTGGAGTTTGTGGGCAGGTCGAGGATCAGCCTCATAGAGGCAGGGGGAGAGAGGAGGTGATAGAGAGCTTGTGGAGGGGAGACTGGAAAGAAGGATAGCATTTGAAATGTAAATAAATAAAAATAAATAAATAAATAAACTTGTTTCAAAAATAAAATAAAATAATTTAATATCCTTTAGGCAGCCCTCCAATACTTCTCATTTAATTTTCATATTCTTGCTTCTCCTTTATCTCTTTCTGAGACTATACTCTATTACCCATTTCATGGGAGATCCCCTCATCCTCTCTTGTCCCTTACTAGCTACCTAACTCCTTTGGTTATTTGGATTATACTACACATATCAAAAGCTTGAAAGCTAACATCCACAAATAAAACAAAGCAAGCAATATTTGTATTTTGGGGTCTGAGTTACCACATTCACATGATTCTTTCTAATTTTATCCATTTACCTATAAATTCCATTTTTTTCTTAACAGTTAAATAATATTCTATAAATATATGACATTTCTGTCTCTCATTCATCTCTAGATGGACATCCATGCTGTTTGCAATTTTTGGCTTTCTATGTATTTGTTTGTTTTGAGGGAGAGAGAAAGAGCATGAAATGTGGCTAGGAAGGTGAGAAGAATCTGAGAGAAGTTGGAGGAGGAAAAGGATTATGATTAAAACATAGTGATGGAAAGATTAATTTTTTAAAAAAAAAAAAAAAGGTCTAAAAAATTCTCTTGTTCTCTTCCTACTACCTTCAGATCTACTTTTTGTCAGACATGTGAACTGTAAAATTCAAATATGATCTGTCCTCTTTCCTCACTCTCTTGACTTCTTTTGTATTGTAATGTTACACTTTTGAGCCTCAGTGAGCATAACGAAAGTTCACATTGAACGTATGTGTTTGTTATCGTGTACGAATGCATATGATTACAGGGGTAGAAAATGCATAAGTAGCTGTGGACATGACTAAAAGTCTTTGTTTTCTTGGAGCATATACAACTAGGGGATTTGAACAATTCTTTGGAGGTCAGGAACAATGCTTGGGGGGAACAGTCAGGAAAATGTGGGGCTTGCTAGTGCTTTTGTCTCCTAATTACAGGTTTCATTTGTTTCAGTTTAATTGTTCTAGAGATGAGTTATATTTTTAAAATCAACCAATAAATTAATGTCTACTTAGAACAAAGTTATTTAGAGCTTTATATTTTTTTCACTTTTCAATTTCAGTTTCAATTGATATAGTATTTGTACATACTTGTTTACAAGTTAAAATATTGGCTTAATTACCTCTTTCTATGACAAAAAAATACATGACAAAAGTAATTTTGAGAAGTCGGTTTATGCTGACTCCAATCTAAGAAGAGATACACCCAAATTGGTGGAAACGGCATGGAACAGCAGTGTCGGGCAGCTGCTCACATCAAACCTACACAGGAGCAGAGAGAGAAGAGGGCTGCTACTTAGCTGGCTCCAGCCTTTTTATTCAGTCTTGGACCTCACCTGGAGGGATCCTGCTTCTCATAATGCAGAGCAGACTTCCCTCTTAGCTAAATCTATCTGGAAACACTCTCATAGACAGTGTCAGAGGTATGTTTCCATAGCAATTATAAATCCAGGCAAGTTGACAATGAAGACTAGTCATCATAGACGAGTTGTTTTAACTCACGTGTATGCTGGGCAATCTATGCTTTTCTAAGAATTAGACTTAAAATTTAAATTATATACAATTCAAATACCTTACCCACACTTGAAGCAGATCTATAAACACTCCTTAGAGCATTGCTATGATCTGATGCAAATTGTGTTCTCTACTTTTCTTCTAAGAAGTCCGGCTGAGACACAGATGTCCTCAATCATGTGAACTGGGCCTGGAAGACCAGAGTAGCTGTTCCAACTAGACTGGCAGCAGATCAGTCCCCAAAGAGGGAACAAATGTCATTGGGCTATTTTGGTACTAGCTTCAAGTTATTTCCTCAATTTTCTTCACAGATACTATCACTTATTTTCAAATCAAGTTTTCTTATTTATGTTTTTTAAAGAATGTCTGGCTTGACCTTATTGTCAGTTGGAGTTTGTGAGACTGCTCTCTCTGCAGCAGTGCACACTGCCTTGTGAGTAACAATACCTTTGCTGTGTGCCAAGCTGTTGGTTTAATAACTCAGGGAGAAATTATTTTGCTTTACAGGTCACATATGCAGCTTGTTATCTTTCAGATCTGATACTCCAGTGAAACAGTATACACATTTCATTAGTCTAAATGTAACTCTTAGAAAACAGCAGCAAGGCAACTAACATATTACTGGAAAGTATCTTAGATACACTCTGTTGTCTATGTGTTCTTCCAATATTAAATAACTTTCTCAATAAATTAATTTAACTGTCTTTCATAAGAAACAAATGCCAGTTTTGTTTGGGTATAACTGGCACTCACAACTATATTACCACATTCCTTTCTTCAAACTTGTCCTTTAAAGATGGTTTTTGATCTTTGCTCCGGGTCGCACAGGCTCCAGTCTGTATTGGTGAGAGTGTGGACGGCAGAAGCAACACAGCTTCTGGGACAGACCCCGTTTTCCAGGCACCTTCCCTGCCAGAGGAGAGTTGTCTGCCCGGGAGGGCTCTCACTGCCTGAGCTGGTGAGGGAGTCATCTTTGCTCCGGGTCACAAAGGTTCCTGTCTGTGCAGTTGAGAGTGCAGACTGCAGAAGCAACACAGCTTCTGGGACAGACCCCGTTTCGGGCTCCGGACACCCTGCCAGAGGAGAGGTGGCCACCCTGGAGGGCTCTGTCTGTCAGAGCAGATGAGAGAGCCATATTGTGTCCAGGGTCCCTTGGAGACTAGTCTTTGCAGGTGAGTTTGCAAACGGCAGAGGCGACACATCTTCTGGGACAGGCCCCATTTCAGGACTACATCTTCAGCCAGGAGGCAGGTCTGAACGCCAAAACTCTGTGTACCTTCCCTGCAAGAGGAGAGCTTTCCTGTGGAGAGTACTCTGACCA
>NC_034611.1:12652697-12690961 GCF_900095145.1 Mus pahari | reverse complement strand
GACTAACTAGAGGGCACAGGGACAGTATTCTAATTAACAAAATCAGAAATGAAAAGGGAGACATAACAACAGATCCTGAGGAAATCCAAAACATGATAAGATCCTACTACAAAGGGCTATACTCAACAAAACTGGAAAACCTGGAGGAAATGAACAATTTCCTAGACAGATACAAGGTACCGAAGCTAAATCAGGATCAGATTAATGATCTAAACAGTCCTATTTCCGCTAAAGAAATAGAAGCAGTCACCAATAGTCCCCCAACCAAAAACAGCCCAGGACCAGATGGGTTTAGTGCAGAGTTCTATCAGAGTTTCACAGAAGACCTAATTACAACTCTCCTCAAACTATACCACAAAATAGAAACAGAAGGTACTCCACCCAATTCATTCTATGAAGCCACAATTACTCTGATACCTAAACCGCAGAAAGATCCAACAAACAAAGAGAACTTCAGACCAATTTCCCTTATGAATATCGATGCAAAAATACTAAATAAATTCCTCTCAAATAGAAGCCATGAACAAACACATCAAAACGATCATCCATCATAACCAAGTAGGCTTAATCCCAGGGATGCAGGGATGGTTTAATATATGGAAATCCATCAACATAATCCACCATATAAACAAACTCAAGACAAAATTCCTCTACTGGGGCCCCTCTCTATCTACTGGACATAATTTTTTCGGGTTCCATTTCCCCACTGTTGGGCATTTTGGCTAATGTCATCCATATTGAGTCCTGGGAGATTCTCATAACAGGTCTCTGGGACTTTCTAGAGGTCCTTTTCTACACTGCCCCCAAGCCCCAAAACTTTGTTTCCATTCATTCTTTAGACCCTCTGAACTTGTCTCCTGTCTTTCCCCATACTTGATACTGGCCCCCTTTCCCCTTTCCCTCACTTCTCTCACCCAGGTCCCTCCTTCCCTCTACCTTACTTGATTATTTTATTCCTTCTTCTAAGTGGGATTGAAGCAAGCTCACGTGGGCTTTCCTCGTTATTAAACTTCTTATGGTCTGTAGGGTATATCATGGGTATTCTATACTTTTGGTGGGCCCCTATGGAAGAAGTAGGATAAGGATTGAAGGAGCTGAATGGAATGTCATCCCCATGGGAAGACCAACAGTATCAACTAACACAGAGCCCTGGGAGTTCCCAGAGTCTAAACCACCAACCAAAAAGCATGCATGAGCTGGTCCATGGCTGCTAGCACATATGTAGCACAGGACTGCCTTGTCTGGCCTCAGTGGGAGAGGATGCTTCTAATTCTGTAGAGACTTGAGACCTTAGGGAAGGGGGATGCAGTGCAGGTGTCAAGTTGTGGTGGGAATGGCAAGGGTGGGTAACTGGGGTAGTGAGTACCCTCTCAGAGTTAAAGGGGAGGAGGGACATGTAGAGGTGAATTTGTTAAACCACTTTGGCCCTCCAAGCATCTGCCCAAGAGCTCTCTGTATTCATGAATGAGACACACACAAACACACATACATACATACCAGCTAGTTATGATATGCGGTGACTAGATCAATGGCTAGGCATTTCTAATCTCCATGGCTAGCATTCCTTCTTCCCTCCAACTTTCTTGAGTCAACTTGCTAAATCAGCATTTCATCTCTGCTATCCCAGATCCTAGGGCCAGTTTCATGAATTCTTAACATGGAATCCCCAATATCTCACCTTTTCTTCCTAATAAAAAGGCTCTTCTCTCAGACATAAATTGAGCATAACCATAAGAATTATGTAAATTACAAAGTATCATATATAGTTAACATCCAGTCCATTTTTGTCAATTAGATAAAGCACTCTACCAACCATCCTAACTCAGAGTTTACAATTCTATACCTGAGTTGCATTACTATCTGAAAAGTATCCTTTCAAAACTGTATCATCTCTCTCAGTGCTAAGCAACTTAAGTTTGATTATGAGACTATAATTAGTCTTCAACCTTGTCAGAAATACAAGAACAAGTTATTACCTGAGTAAGTAGAAAATGCTAAAACATAGCTTTCAAAACATAAATTGCAGAGACAGCTGACTACCTGGATATTCACCTAATTTCTTATAATCTTGGAGCATCTGTCTTCAGCCTTCTGGTCCAGAACCACCTGACAGATATTGAAATGTAGCAGGAACTATGAAGGACTAGTTTGCTCTGTATTGGCAGAGCTAAGTTGTCAACTATTCTACTTTGTGTCCTTTCTTGGACAGTACTTTTTTTTTTTTTTTTTTTTACTGTAGGCAAGATTTTCAGGGGGTCTTCAGATACCATATCTGATCCATATCATTCTGGAAGGGGTTCTTCCTTTTCTCCTTTCCTGTCAAGACAAATACAGAACCTCTCTCCCAAAATAGCATGTTCTTGGTCCAGTAGCCAGAAATCATTAAAGGTCCAGTAGCCAGAAATCATTAATCTCTCTCTCAGAAGAATTTCAATATCATAAATTTCACCAAACTTATAATTATCTTCATTTTAATAATTAAAACAGCTCAAAGTAACTGAAACAATTACACAAGAATTATCTGTTGAAGCCAGGCGTGGTGGTGCACACCTTTATTGCCAGCACTCGGGAGACAGAGGCAGGCGAATTTCTGAGTTCGAGGCCAGCCTGGTCTACAAAGTGAGTTCCAGGACAGCCAGGGCTATACAGAGAAACCCTGTCTCGAAAAAAAACAAAAACAAAACAAAACAAAAAAAATTTGCTCCCCCACCATCTCCTGTTTTATTCTTACACAGTTAATTTTTAATAGTAAGATCAAGGCCTAAGTTTCTACTGCAGTTTATCCCCTGCTTTTCTATCTATAATTTAAGATCAAATCCCTCAATTATCTATTTATCTAAGTATTTAACTTTAATTAATATTCCTTCTACATACTGTATAAGCCTGTTTCCAGGCTCTATTTTTGTCATACCAGGCAACACAATCCCAGAAATCTCATATAGACCATGTTCAAAGATTCTGAGTATTTGTATTGGAGGAAGGCTTTCTTTAATGTCTGAATACACTGATTCCCATGTGATTCTGGGAGGTAAATTAAGACAAAGAATTAGAACTAATCTCCAAGATGGATGGGGTAAACAACTATTGGAGGGGGGACAGAAAGGGGGACAACATTTTTAATGTAAATAAATAAAACAATTTTAAAAAAAGAGAAGATGATGCCAGTGTGTGCTCTCCATCCCTGTTCACACTGTCTGGATACAGCTAATGCCAAAGTATCAGGAACGGTAAAGCCTTGAGAATAAATAAACAAGGATAGTGCTATGGATGGGGTATTCGTGATCTTCCAAAAGTCCATGCACTAGAAACTTGATCCCTAGTACAGTGTCATGGAAATGGTAGCACATCAAAGAAAATGGTTTAGTATAGGTTACTTACTTCTTTAGTTGGATAGTGCTTGTCTTGCAGAATAAATCTCCGTGGGTAAATTGTAAAAATGCCTAGTCCCTCCCACTTTTGGGTTCTTGTCTCTTCATATGATTTCTTCTTGGAGCCTTCCCATGATAGTAACATTATCTATTACTATATCAAGACTTCATCAGAGATGAGTAGAAGTTCATTGCCATGCTCACAAACCTTAAGAATTATAAATTAAATATGACATTATATATAGTCTCACGTATTTTGCTTCATGAGGACAAAATGGCTTAATACATCTGGGCTTCTTTGATCATACCATGAAGGAAGTATCTACACAGAACTCTAAACTTAGAATAATGCAAGAGAGATAAACTTCTTCATCAGAAATACCATAAAGTTTTCTTGGTCTACTTAAATTTGAAATTTGTATTTATCTAAGTAATACATTCACATTTTTCAATGTGCTTCTTTATATGAATGAGAAATATTAGCCTTAATTTATATTTGTTTTGAATTTGTGTTTAATGACAATCATTGTTGAGAAAGATACTTAATCAAATATATGTAAATTGAAAGGGAATAAGTATCTCATTGTGTGTACTAACAAGAATTTCATCCACTGCAAAGTTATTTTTGTTCTTGAAATTCAGCTCATAATTATATAACCAGTTATTACTGAAAACTGATATAGGTGTTAAGTTATATGTTTTTAACAAATAGAATTAATATCCATGAAACATCATATAAAAATTTTTAGAGGTAACACTTTCTTTCAGATGTATCTTCTAATGCTGGGAATGAGATACATGCAACTGATTGTTGGCCAAAGCAGGTCCTACAGACACCTCCCCCCCCCAAAAAAAAACAGGCTATTTCCAGGGATATTGCTTGCTCTAAACAAGCTGATAAAGCCCTATTGTTGAAGACAAAACCTACAAGACATGAAGAAGTCCAGCTAGTGCCTACATACAGCTTTCATCTCTAGTGACTGGTGGTCATGATATGGGAAAATACTCTATATGCTCCCAGAGAAGAAAAATAAATATAAACCCAGCTACAAACTCCTCATGCTTCAATAGTGACCTGTCTGAAAGATACTGGTACACTAATGACTCAAAGCTTATGGAAGCAACCAAACAAGATCTGATTTGTTTTTAACACTAGTTCATGGGATGAAATCCATCCCAGATATTTCTAAGGTGGCCAAGAACTTGAGACTGGGTAGACCAGGGGCCTAGGGGGAAAACCAAATGCTAAAGGAATTCCTTCTGCTAAAGGAATATAGCAATAAAATGATGACTAGTGACATTATACTGTGTTCATAGGTCAGTAACTTGCTCACCATATCAGAAAATTTTCCTCCTACAGTAGATGGAAACAAATATAGAGACTAACAGCTGGACAATGGGAAGGAAGGAAGAGACCTTGTAATATTAAGTCCCAAGTAGGTTTTCTCCATTGAATTCCTCCCACTGGGGATCAAGAACCCTACTGAAGAGGAGACAGAAAAAGTCTCAGAAAGGTTTTGGAGAACAGCAAGGAAACAGGACCTTCTAAACAATGAACTTACAGAGACTGTGGCAGCATGCACAGGGAATACATAGGTCTTCATGCGATGAGATCCCAGAACTGACACAGAAGTCAACAGAAGCTCCCATTCCCAACTGCAGCTGGGATATTCACTCTCAGACGAAAATTCATTTTTTGACAACAGACCATCATTTGCGGATACAAATCCTATGCTCAGTAGTAGATAACCACAACAAAATACACTCAAAATAATTTTCAGAGGTACTATGACTCATGATGTTTAGTCAGATATCTTTTTTTTTAATCTTACAGGTCCTTTAACATAGTGTATAAGTCACACACAGTATCCTTCCAGTTTTGCATTTTTATGAGATTTCTGTGTGTACAAATGTGTGTATCTCTGCCTCTATATATATTTGTGTGTGTGTGTGTGTGTGCTTTGTCTTTGCCTCTTTTTCTTCTGCTTGTTTGTTCTATCCTATTCCAATTCGCTTTTATTTTCCATTATATCATCATCACCATCATCATTATTATTAATGACACCTGTTTGTTTTCTAACAACATCAGAAACAACAAAAACAAACACAGAACAGGTATAAATTCAGATGTAGGAAAAAGGAGGAAAGGTAGAGATCTCAGAGGAGTACAAGGAGAGGGAACCATAATAATATATACTGTATTAAAAACTCAATTTTTAATAAAAGAAAAATGATGTGTTTGATGGATTCTTTGTTGTTTTGAAATTAATTAGTCCATCGAGACCTTGAAACAATGTGTATTGGTCATATTTATTCTTTCCCAACTCTTCCCTTCCACTCTTTCTTCTCTGTCCACCAACATTATATCTCTTTTCCCTTCTTAATATCAATATATGCTACACAAATATTTCTGAGTGCATTGTCTTCTACAGGATAGAAGTCTGCTGTCCAGGGGCTGTGCATTCGTAGGGAAAAATCTATCTTTTCCTATCCCAGCAGCTTACAATTGACAAGAACTCAATGATGGCATTTGGTCTGGGTTGAGTGTACAGAAATTTTGTAATCCTGTTTCAATTGCTATGAGTTCATATATGTAGCTGCCATGCTGTATCAAGAGGGCACTATTTCTCTTCATCCACTGCTATTGAGTCTTAGAATTACTCCCCTGTCTTCTACAACAATCCATAAGTCATGAGAGAAGAGAGAGTATGCCATACATTTTCCATTTATGTTGAAAATTCCATGTCTCTTATTTCCTGCACCTTGGATAGTTTTTTGTCAGGTGTTAATCACCATCATCTGCAAATGGAAACATCTCAGATGAATGTTGGGAGAGCATTAATCTATGGGTATAATAGAAAATTATTTGGAGTCAGTTTAATACTATTTCCATTTGTCAATATAACAGTGATAGGTTCACTAATAGGATGATGTCTTGTCTAGCCATAGCTTCTTGATGATAATAGTGACAGGTTTGGGTTTATCTTGCAGGAGATGATTTCAATCCAATCCTAAAGTCACTGGTTATCACCACAACATTCATACCACTATTACACCAGTAGGCATATTTTTCAGGCCAGTCTTTATTACTGTCATCAGGGTGAATAACTGGGTGAGACTGATGAGTACTTTTATTCTTTCATAGCATGAACACTTTCCAGCCCTATGAATGCTAACTAGAAGCAATAAACCCTTCAGGTTAGTACAAGATAAAGTTCTCCATGTCCTATAACTCAAGCATCTTGCGCCTTTATGTTAGGGTCTTATTATCAAGTTATGGTGGTTAATCAAGAGTACTGGCAACAGCCTGTGCTGTTTAAAGAGTCTGTGGGACCACATTGGACTTCAAAGTAGCCCATTCTTGGTGTTATTTACCCCTTTCCCTATTCCTCCCTTTACCTTTCTCCTCACCCCAATTTAATAATTCCTATTCCATTATTTTCCTTTATATGACTGACTCTTCTGTGCATTCCAAATGAAACACACATATCTGAAGACCCAAAATCAGCATCCACAAATGAGAAATAACCTGCAGCATTTGTTTTTCTGGCTCTGGGTTACCTTAAATAGAATATTTGTTTCCAGGTACATCCATTTCCTTACAAAAGTGTCATGTATATCTTCTTCTTCTTCTTCTTCTTCTTCTTCTTCTTCTTCTTCTTCTTCTTCTTCTTCTTCTTCTTCTTCTTCTTCTTCTTCTTCTTCTTCTTCTTTTNTCTTCTTCTTCTTCTTCTTCTTCTTCTTCTTCTTCTTCTTCTTCTTCTTCTTCTTCTTCTTCTTCTTCTTCTTCTTCTTCTTCTTCTTTTTTTTACATATTTTCTTTATTTATATTTCAAATGTTATCCCCTTTCCTGGTTTTGCCTCCAAAAACCCTTAATCCCCTTCCTCTTCCCCTGCTCACCAACCTACTCACTCCTGCTTCCTGGCCCTGGCATTTCCCTCCCTACACTGGGGCTTATATCCTTCATAGGACCATGGGCCTCTCCCCCCATTGATAACTGACTAGACTATCCTCTGCAGCTAGAGCCATGAGTCCCAACCTGTGTATTCTTTGGTTGGTGGTTTAGTCCCTGGAAGGTCAGGGGGTACTATCCATATTTTTGTTCCTCCTATGGAGCTACAAACCCTTTCATCTCCTTCAGTACTTTCTCTAGCTCCTTCATTAGGAACCCTAGGGTCAGTCTAATAGTTAGCTGAGAATATCCACTTATGTGTTTGTCAGACACGGGTAGAGCCTCTCAGGCAACAGCTATATCAGGTTCCTATCAGCAAGCACTTGTTGGCATCCACAAGAGTGTCTGGGTTTGGTGGTTGTTTATGGGATGGTTCCCCAAGTGGAGCAGTCTCTGGATGGTCATTCCTTCAGTCTCTGCTCTACACTTTGTCTCTGTAACTCCTTCCATGGATATTTTGCTCCCCCTTCTAAGAAGGATCAAAGTATCTATACTTCTGTCTCCCTTCTTCTTGAGTTTGATGTGATTTGTGACTTGTATATTGGGTATTCCAAGCTTCTGGGCTAATATCCACTTATCAGTGAGTGCATATCATGTGTGTTCTTTTGTGATTGGATTACCTCACTAAGGATGATATCCTCTAGACCATCCATTAGCAAATGGATTTCATAAATTCATTGTATTTGATAGCTGAGTAGTACTGCATTGTGTAAATGTACCACATTTTCTGTATCTATTCCTCTATTGAGGGATATCTTGGTTCTTTCCAGCTTCTGGCTATTATAAATAAGGCTTTTATTAACATAGTGGAACATTTGTCCTTATTACAAGTAGGAGTATCTTTTGGGTATATGCCCAGGAATGGTATCAGTGGGTCCTCAGGTAGTACTATGTCCAATTTTCTGAGGAACCACCAGATTTCCAGTGTGGTTATACCAGCTTGCAATCCCACCAGCAATGGAGGAGTGTTCCTCTTTCTCCACATCCTCACCAGCATCTGCTTTCACCTGAGTTTTTATCTTAGCTAATCTGACTGGTGTGATGTAAAAACTCAGGGTTATTTTGATTTGCATTTCCCTGATGACTAAGGCTGGTGAACCTTTTTTTTTTTTTTTTTTTTTTTTAGAAGCTTCTCAGCCATTTGGTATTCCTCAGCTGAGAATTCTTTGCTTAGCTCTGTACCCCATTTTTAATAGGATTATTTGGTTTTTCTGGAGTCTAACCTCTTGAGTTCTTTGTATATATTGGATATTAGTCCTCTATTGGATTTAGGATTGGTAAACATCGTTTCCCAACCTGTTGGTTGCCTTTTTGTCTTATTGACAGTGCCCTTTGCCTTACAGAAGCTTNGCAGTTTTATGAGGTCCCATTTTTCGATTCTTGATCTCACAGCACAAGCCATTGGTGTTCTATTCAGGAATTTTTTTCCCCTGTGCCCACGTGCTCAAGGCTCTTCCCCATATTCTCCTCTATAAGTTTCACTGTATCTGATTTCATGTGGAGGTCTTTAATCCACTTGGATTTGTTTTGTACAAGAATATAAGAATGGATCAATTTAGCTCTGAAGTTAGGATCTAAGATGGAAGGAAAGACGATCCAGAGACCATCCCACCCAGGGATCCATCCCATATATAACCACCAAACTCAGACACTATTGCATATGCCAGAAAGATTTTGCTGACAGGATCCTGATATAGCTCTCTTGTGCAAATCTATGCCAATGCCTGACAAATACAGAAGTGGATGCCCACAGTCATCTATTGGATGGATCACATGGCCCCTAATGAAGGAGCTAGAGAAAGTACCCAAGGAGCTAAAGGGGTCTGCAGCCCTATAGGAGGAACAACAATGTGAACTAACCAGTACCCCCCCCCCCAGAGCTATGTCTCTGCTTGCATATGTATCACAGGATGGCCTAGTTGGCCATCAATAGGAGGAGAGGCCCTTGGTATTGCAAAAATCATATGCCCCAGTTCAGGGGAATGCCAGGGCCAGGAAGCAGGTGTGGGTAGGTTTGGGAGCACGGCAGAATGAGTGTATAGGGGGCTTAGGGGACAAAATATTTAATAAAAAAAAGAATGGATTGATTTGCATTCTTCTACATGCTAACAGCCAGTTAAGCCAGTATCATTTGTTGAAAATGCTGTCTTTTTCCCCACTGGATTGTTTTTTAGCTCCTTTGTCAAAGATCAATTACAGTTCCCCTCCTTGTGTTGAATGTTTCTCTTTACTATCTTTTGAAGGGCTGGATTTGTGGAAAGATATTTTGTAAATTTGGTTGTGTCATAGAATACATTGTTTCTCCATCTATGGTAATTGAGAGTTTTGTTGGGTATAGTAGCCTGGGCTGGCATTTGTGTTCTCTTAAGGTCTGCATGACATCTGCCCAGGACCTTCTGACTTTCATAGTCTCTGGTGAGAAGTCCGGTGTAATTCTGATAGGTCTGCCTTTATATGTTACTTGACCTTTTTCCCTTACTGCTTTTAATATTCTATCTTTATGTAGTGCATTTGTTGTTCTGATTATTATGTGACAGGAGGAATTTCTTTTCTGGTCTAGCCTATTTGAAGTTCTGTAGGCTTCTTGTATGTTCATGGGCATCTCTTTCTTTAGGCTAGGGAAGTTTCCTTCTACAATTGTGTTGAAGACATTTACTGGCCCTTTAAGTTGGAAATTGCCGTGCCCAATCTAGTGGTGATTCACAACAGGCCTGAAAACCTGGAAGAGTCCTGAGGAAAAGAATCTCAAGGAGATTCAGCCTCCTAGAGTCCTGGCATTTTCAATAATCTATATACACGAACCCTATCCGCATGCTAGTATGGTGTATGCTCTCTTTCAATATTATTAATGCCTTTAAAGATTAAACTTTTACCATAGGTGAAATTCCCTTAAAGCCAGTGTTCCAAAGTCCCAATAATTCCTTAAAGCCAGGAACTCAGAATTCAGCAAGAAGGTTATCTGTTCATTAACATTCTAATTCACTTCTAGTAAAGACTGGTGAAACCGATTAAGCATCACAAAGAACAGAGCCAAGCCCAAGGCAAAGCTTAGAGTAGTACACCTGAGGAAGTTCTGTTCATATGCAAGTATTTACCAAGGCCTAGGAAATAGGGGGTGATGTGGTATTGCATTATTCATGAGATCTGCCAGAGCAGAAACCCCCAAAACAGGTTCTTCCACTAGGCCCAAAGGGACAACATAATCGAGGATTTACTGGGGACCCCTGACAGTGGGGTTCAACTATTGACTAGCCTTGCACCTGGCTTCCTCCTCAAGTGGCCTGGTCCCACCCCCCTGGTTTTTTGTCCTTTTTCTTGTGTCATTGTAACTGCGGATGTATCCTGCCCTGCTTTTCTTGTTTGTTCTGTATTAAAGATGTGATGTTCATTTTGATCAATACATTCAGTTTTACACCCTCTCTCTTTTGGACTATCTGTCACTCATCCACCGAATCCTTGCTCACCTGCAACCAAGAGACCCATTCCCCAACAGATCAGGGACCCAAAGTGAGGTCCAGTCTGTGGCAGGAAATCTTCACTCCCTTTTTATACCTATTATCCTTAGGTTTGGTCTTCTCATTGAGTCCTGGATTCCTGGTTGTTTTGGGTTTGGATCTTTTTTCTTTGATTATTGTTTTCTATGGTATATTCTGCTCCTGAGATTCTCTCTTCTATCTCTTGTATTCTGTTGGTGATGCTTGCATCCTGATCTCTTGACTAAGTTTTCTATCTCCAGTGTTGTCTCCCTTCGTGATTTCTTTATTTTTTCTATTTCCATTTTTAGACCCTGGATGTTTTTTTCAGTTTTTTCACCTGTTTGATTGTATTCTCCTATAATTCTTTAAACAATGTTTGTATTTCTTCTTTAAGGGCTTATACCTATTTAGCTGTGTTCTCTTATATTTCAAGTTGTATATTCTTGACAAATAGAATTAATACCCATAAAAGCTCATTTGCAATTTTTCTAGATTTTACAAATTTATTTCAATCTTTCAAAGTCTACAACCATATATATTTAAATGTAAATGCTTTCTTCCAGATATCCATTAAAGTGTCCTATCTTTATAGTATGAGTTTCTTTTGAAAAGTACTAAAATTTTATACTTTAGAAAATCAACTCAAATAACAGCCAATGCCATCCAGTGTGAGTTGACACTGTGAACGTGAACATATACTTAAGAAGGGCACCACAGAATTCCTTGTCAGTTGGACAGGTGACCTTTCTGTGGTTTGTCTGCTAGCCTGAGTCTGAATTACCTGGGCTTGCTCTGCAATATTTCTATTTGAAATCTCAGCAAATTTCTCACGTATAAACTCCTACAACTATTACCATTTTAGGGAAAGAAATGAATGTTACAAAAATAATTTAGATGTGTATAGCCAAGTTAAAGAAATTTTAATTTGTCTACAATAGTTTATTTATAGACTACAGCAGAAAAAGGATTGAATCTTCCATGGAAACAATTGGATACATTCTTAGAATTACACTCAGAATTTTAAAAAATTAAACAAGTTAAGTGGATATTAGCCCAGAAGCTCAGAATACCCAAGATACAATTTGCAGTACACATGAAACCCAAGAAGAAGGAAGACCAAAGTGTGGATACTTTGATCCTTCTTAGGAGTGATTACAAAATACCCATGAAAGGAGGTATTGAAATAAAGTTTGGATGGAGCAGGTTCATGAAGATGTGGATGAAATTTCCTTTGTAGTGATAGACCCTATCTTCTGATGGTAGTTGAGGCCCACTGGAGGTACTATCCTTAAGTAAATAAAGTTGGAAAAGGCATAGAAATCCTTATATTACTATTCTCCACATGTCTTTACCTTTATTGATATAGAAATATATGTTAAATTGCATTCCTGGTTATCTTTACCTAGTCAGTAACTCAGCATAATTTTTAAGAACAAATATATACATATATATGTAAATATAAAAATAATCAACAAGAAATAAGACAAGAATTTGAAAAAGAGCAAGGAGGAGTATCTGAGAGTGTTTGCAGGGAGGAAGAAGAAAAGAGAAGGGAGATTACATTGTAATTTCAGAAAAAATAAAAGAAATAACTAAAATTAATTAAAAACTCATTTTTATTGGGTGACTACAAGTGGATTGGAAATTTGTGTTTGAAAATTCAAAAATTTAAGACTTTCTTGGAAAAGTGAAATGGGTTATATTAGATATTATAAATATAAAATTATGTAGTGGTATATGGTTATAAAATATCTGAGTTATTTTCAAGTTGAAGACTAAATTGTGTCCATTTGTTTCATAACCATTCAAATTCTATAATTAGAGCATGCTATGATAAGTCAGGACTGCATCTTTCTGACTAAGAAGAGACTTCTGATTACCTTATTGATGGGTTGGACCACCAAAAATATCCTAAAGAGAAAACAGCTGCTTACATATATCATTGGAAAGGCATAGCTTTTCCCCACTGATTGAGAAACACTATGTGAAGAAATGAATTCATGCACATGATTGCAGCTGATATTTGGCCATTTTTCTATGTATGATGATCTGTAGGGGCAAAAAGTAAATAAGGTGAGATAGTGTCCCTTCCTTCACACAATGTCTGAGATAAGCCAAGTGCATCCATGCAAAAAGCAAGAAAACAGAACATTAGTAACTAAAAAAAATTGGAGGAAAAAAAGAGAAACCAGGTTTTGCTCCTAACACTACTGCTTAGTACATGCAAACAGATGAAGGCTGAATTAAGCTTCTTATGCTAGCTATTTTTATTGCCAGTAGTTTATTTTCCACCCTCATGCTTGTCTTGTAGTTTAATGTTTGGAAATTTAATATGCTTTCCAGTGGAATGCTTATTTTAATGCAACTTGGGAAAACTTATATCTGAATCTGTGAATATACACAAATATAGTTGTATTAAAAACATGTTTCTGAAAACTACAAAATGTGTTCATGTACAAACACTGATATAAAACTGTTCAAAATTGTTTACTTTCTAGGCTACCACTAGGTATTGTTTTAAATCCAAACATATGGTACTTAACATTTTAAATAATAGTCAAACGTATTGTAAGGAAGGTGAAGTATGTTTGAGTTGATGCAGCCACAAGATGTGAAAGACTAATTTTTATACTAATATAAAATTACTAGTTACTCCAAAATGAGAGAGAGAAAAGTATATGACAAAACCCAAAATGGTCAACAAGTGTTGACCCGTGCGTGGAAGTAAAGGTTCCCATGAAAGCAGCTTCATGCTTGATTAAGCTGGCTAGAATTGAAAGGGGATTAAAATTATTCATTAATACCAAAAGTATCCCATTCTGAAATTGGAATTTGTCTCTAAAATTACAATGTTTAGATCACAGATTTTCTTTAAAATTTTGGCTGCTTTTAACCCCAAAACTGATCTTTTAGGCCCTTTATATACTTTGAAAATCTGAGTGTTTCTATTGAAAAGTTAGAATTTTTCCTATGACTACATAGACAAAGCCTTTAAAATATCATTTTCCTGACATTTGAGTGACCATGTCTATGAAAAGTTTAGGGTCTTTGGTATTTGACAGTTATTCCTATTATCAAGTTCTTCATTGTGTCTTTTGATTTTTAACTGGCTCTGGAATTTTCCAGAAGTGCTTTTAGATCTCTGAAACAACTAATTCAACTTATTGAGATATTAAGTTGTGTGAAAACCATTGTCAAACAACAAGTATGTTAGCCTTTGAGTTGTGTTTGAGTGAATGTGTTAATATATGTTAAAACCTTGTATGATACAGAAATCTAATATCCTGATATACAATTATGGGTCATAATTCTTAAATTAAGAATTAATTATATAAATTATTAAATTTTTAAATGTGGGATTAAATAATGTAACAATTGCCATGTCTCAGAAAGACTGAATGATAAGCAACTATTTGTAATTGTATTATCATTCCTTTTCCTGGGTAAAAAAAAAGTCTTGGTTCTTATTTTAAGAAACACATTTTCAGTTCTAAAATTCTTCTACATACTGGTATCACCAAATACTTCAAGATGGGAATGTGCTCTACTGAGGTATATTTTCATAATATGCAGTGGAAACTTTCTGGAATTAATGTGGGTAACCCTAGTGAGGATTCATAGTAATGGAAGATATGGAGCCGAAACTGACTAACTTTTGTAGCCAAGCAAGGTTTCCAGTGCTTGGATGAGGTTGCAATTGGTTGACTTGTTGGTCACAGATGCCCCATGGAAATCTCCAAACATTCTAGACTGGTGCTAGGAAACAAACACCGACAGTGGGGCCCATTGTTAAGAACAACATTCACATTGGTTATTGGATGCAGAGAGGTCGATCTAGTGCCGGCATGAAGTTTTTATCGCTAAATTCTAGTCTTTTTGTTTCAGGAAGGTACTCTGTAGGCTAAGGAAAGAGAAACTAAGACATGACGACTTCGATCTACAATCTTTCCTGTCTGTAAGATATATTGGAGCAATGGTGGCACAGAACTTGTGGAACTAGCCAACCAATATCTGACTTAACTTATGTCCAATGCCACAAGAGGGAGCTCATGCCTGACACTGACTAGATGGCCAGCAACCAGAAACTGAGTAGCTCAGAAACCTATGACAGAACTAAACAGGACTGGCCAGTAATTGTAATGGTAATGGTAATGGTAGTGGTAGTGGTAATGGTAATGGTAATGGTAATGGTAATGGTAATGGTAATGGTAATGGTAATGGTAATGGTAATGGTAATGGTAATGGTAATGGCAATGGTTATGGCAATGGTATTAATAATACACCAAAATGATTCTAATTATCTGCTATACTCATAAGTCAGTGCCTTGTTCAATTGTCATCAGAGAAGTTTCCTCTGGCAGCAGATGGGAGTGGGAATAGAAACTCACGGCCAGACATTATGGGGAGAGCAAATCTAAATCAGCGGTCACCAATGGATCCCTCTGCACAGAGAATGAGGAACCCCCTAGGAGGAGGGGCGAGAATCTAGGAGTCAGAGGGGATAGAGGATATGACAAGAATACAGTTCACTGGATCAACTAAGCAGGAATCACGTGGACTCATAGACTGAAGCAGAGAACACTGGGCCTGAATGGATCTGCGCCAGGTCCTCTGTGTGTATGTTATGGTTGTTGGCTCGGTGTTTCGTTGGGGACTCCTAGCAGTGAAGGCCGGGAAATCTTTAACTCTTTTGCCTTCTCCTGGGACTCTTTCCCTCCTGTTGGGTGGCCTTGTCGAGTTTGGTTATTTCCTCTTGGAGGTTTGTCCCTTTCTGAAAGAAAACAGGGAGAAAGGGGGATACGAGGGAGCTTGGACAAGTGGAGGGAGGGGAAACTGGTCAGGACGTGCTGTATTAAAAGAACCTATTTTCAATAACAAAACAAAAACAAAACACACACACACACACACACATACACACACACACACACACACACACACACACACACACACACACACACACACACACACATCTCCTGAACTCTATCACTTTTCATCACCCACACTGTGGTAAAGCTTTAAGGATTCAAATCTTGGGTCCATATGTCCACTTCAAGGAAACGTCTTTGAGCTTCTGACACTGTTCATATGTTTGAGGTAATATTGATGCAAGGAATCTTCCCTAGGAATGGATGAGAGCTTAGATGTGGAAAGCTTTTCCCATGATAGTTTCTGACTGACTTGTTCTCCCCTTCTGCTTTAATTTAACCTATTTTATGACAGTGAAATTGCATATTGCACAATCAGGAAGGAGTCTGTGCAGTTGTTAATACTTTCTATTGAATATTCTCCAGTATGTGTTATAATAAAGTTAATAAACTGGCCATTTGATTCTAGTACGTAAACCTGTCTCATTATTTTTCATTAATACATGTATTTATTAACTTAACCTCTTGATCACAGCTTCTTTTCCCTCCTTTCCTCTCACCTCCTCTCTGCCCACCCCCCTTCACTTTCTCCTTAAAGAAGAGGAGGTTTTCTATGTATATCAAACCCCTTGACCATCATGTGGTAGGAAGACTAACCTGGTCTTCTCCCATTGAGACCTGTCTTACTTTTTGAACATTTTGTTCTGACTTATTTGGTTCATAAAAACCCTTGCTCAAGGGCATGATCCAAACTCTTAGCTACCTTCTTTAGAGTAGTTATAATTACAGTTTCTCTGGTTCACTATATTCTCATGAAAAGCCTTAAAAGACAATAAGTAGTCATCTATGCTATGCATTATAATATTCCTTTGGCTAGAATGAGAACCTACATATACGACGGCAGACTATTGTAATCTATGAATGACATTGAAGCTGGAAATGTAATATAAATTTGACAAGGATAACACCTATGCCCCAGTTTTTTTTGGGTCACATTTTCATGGAACAGAAAAAAAAATCATTGGCATCCAACTTGAAAAGCTCCAGGATTTTTCAGCTCTCTTCTAATAGCTATTTCTCAAGAAGTATGGGTGTCTAACCCAGAAATAAGCTTGAGGAGGCCACTGCTTCTGCTTGTTTTACTTGAGTCCTGCTCTTGAGCCAGGCCATCGAAGTGAGAATGAGGGAAGTTTGAGTTGTTTGTTCACATCTCAAGCTCATGTACCATTTCCTAAGTGATGCTGAGTCTGCATTTTAGGAAAGTATTATACTATTTCTAAAACAACTGAAAAGTCAGTTAAGACTGACTCTTCCGGGAGGTGACAATGGTCGATAGATTTAACTCAAGGCCAGGATAAAAATTCCCAAGACCTCACCATGGAACTCAGTATCAGAATTTAAAAGGTCGGCCAGGCTGTGGTAACAATAAAAGTGGAACCTTGAGCAAAGGGAATTTTAATGTGTCAAAATCCCCCTATTGTTCTTATCCCAGAGAAAGTGGCGCTTAGTCACATCTCTTTAAAGAATTATGTAACAGCTAGGACATAAGGTCATAACTAGGAATCTACCTACTATGACCTTTTGGTCTCAGAAACACCTAAATAGAAGGGCCTGGATGGCTTGAATGTGATCTGCTCTAAGTTGTAGTAAAAAATTCTAGATCTACTATCCATCTTTAGGAACAATAATTGTGTATTAGACTTAAGGGATTGTATGTCCTTATCAGACGAGGTAAAATTAAATCTTGTGATTTGTAGCCTCCTGAAAATGAGATTATGCATGTATTATACAACCATTCTTATATCTGATCCTAAGTCATTTAAGTCCCTGGTTAAGGCCTGTCCAAAAATATGGAGCCAGTCTCTAATGCTATGGGCAAGAACAGTTAAGAACAGCTGCTTATTTCAAGCCCATGTATCAGTATGTTTAGTTGCAAAAGACATATGAGACCTGGTGATTATGGGAACACTAGAGAAGTTAGCTTTAAGCTCAGTAACTATGAACTCTTGGCTAACACAAGGCATTGGGGTTAGAGATCACTGTGTGTGTACAAATTACAGCTTCACTCACAGCATAAATGGCATGTGTCATCTGATAGTCCCCTTTAGACATTTGAATGACCAGCACTTGGACATTAAAGAGGAATTGGAAAGGAGTTGTTCCTGGGAAGGCTCAATGCCCCAGAGTAGGGTAATGCTAGAGTGGTGAGGTGGGAGTGAGTAGATGGGTGGGGGAACACCCTCATGAAGGCAGGGGGGTGGGGACGGGATAGGGGGTGTCCGGAGGGGAAACTGGGAACGTGGATAACATTTGAAATGTAAATAAATAAAATAGCCAATAAAAAATAATAATAATAAAACCAACAATGACGGAACTTTCTGATTAGGGGTTGAAATCTTGTTTGGATAAAGTTTAACAAAGACAACACTTTAAACAAATTTTGACTCTGTTAAAACTCATAAGTGTTAACTGAGTAGATAATGTAAGCAATTGTCTTCAATAAAATACAACTACTTTATATAAGCCAATTTTCTGTAAACTTTAACTAGAAGAAAATGATCCTTTTAATAAAATTATATTATGGTAAAGAGAGAGTTGGTTTTTAATTTGGTATCTGTGTATTGAATTTTGACCTCGGTGATTTTTATAGCTTACTTACTCAGATCCATCCCATCTTTTTTTTACATTTTAGTTTCCATAACCTCCATCCCACATGCTTAGAATTTCTACAGCTTGTTGTAGGGTTTGGGTTATTATCTTCCTCTTTCATTTCCATTTTGTAACCATCATTCACTTGTAGAACAAAATTGTATTTTACCATGCAACAGTTTTTCTCATCTCAAAGCACTTTAGTCTATGTCCACACCTAGAGCTGTCTATGTCTCTTTCTCACATCTGCTCTTGCTTTCTGTTTTACTTTTCTTTATACATTTCTGGAGGCAGCTTTGTATTGTTTTCTAAAAGCCACAAAAAACATAGGTCTTTTACAGAACAGATTTGGCTGGAGACAGTGTTTTAAGTTGTCAACTATTAGTCATGCTTACTCTAATGTCCAGCTTAAGTGTCTTCTTAGATATTTCCCCAACATCTGAATCTTTTACTTTAGAGCATTTGTTCATTTGCTTGTAAATGAGGTGAAAACAAACCAAACCCAACCTTCGCAAAGCTTTTTGAGATCAAGCTAACTATTTTTCAGCCCCCCCCCCTAAGGTTTAAGGCTCAAATTTGTTCCAATATGAAGAACATAGCCTGGAAGCAAATAAACAAGGATGAAGTGGACTTCCCATCTGGAAGAGAACACAGGGCTTAGAAAGGAAGCACCACCCCACACTTGAAGCTTGTCAGAAATATCAGTGAATGAATAGAGTATCGTTCTTCTGTTCAGAGTCTAGAATCAGGGCCACCACTCTTTGCTCTATTCTTAGCTTCCCTGGCATGGTATCCAATACCAAAGTAACTCCACGATCAAATGCTGTAACAGGAACTTCCTTGACTTGTGGGAATCATGTTTTACCTCCGTTTTCAGGTGCCCAGTGAGTATAAGATTGCCTTTTCAATATAATGTAAATCTCTTCTTAATAGAGCTCTAAAGAGATGAAGAGAAACAGCAAAAAGAATGAACTATTTGACCTGGCATTTTATCAAAGGCTATGGCCATAGGGGAATCTCAAGGTTCATTTCTGGATCTAATTAGTTCACTGTGCAAAGTATGAGCCTCAATTATAGAACAACCCACAACTTAAAGCTGAGTATTTTATTCCTCTAATCTAATGCAGGAAATACAGTCATTTATCACATGGCAATGAGAACATACGGTAAACTTCAAGAGCATAGTCACCACTTTTTGAAATTGGGTTGAGTTCATGTGGATGCAGAAGGAGACACAATTGAAGTAAAAATCAAGTGGCATGAGGTTCATAAAGCGTCATAAACCTGAAAAAGGAAAGTAATGGCTATCCCACAGCTAGGTCTAGGAAGGCAAACACAAAAGAAAATTGTAAGTATAAAAGAGTATAAAATTCCATGATCTCAGTCAACAAAGTTAAGTCCACACTTTACATTGGTTGAGATAAAGAAAATAAAATTACAATTTTGCAGAAACACAAAAAGATGCCCCCGAACTCTCATTCTGGATCCCAGTCAGACTCCCAGCTCAGCAATCTATGCTGAAAGACTTGAAAGGAAACAGAGAATAGTATACAATTTATTGCAGAGTAGAGGAGGGATATAATCTGAAGATAGTAGACACTAACCGAAGAGGCCATTAGAAAGTTATTGGTTTGTTACATTAAAAATAGTGTGCTGAAAAATTAGGTAATTAATTTTATAATTAAATTTAAAATTTTCTGCATTATTTTGTGCTCAAATCATGGTTTTAGCCAAGTCAAAACTTTTTATTACATTGACCAAAATCGTCTTCATTTTACCATCACCAAAAATTGTCCTAAAATATAATATACACAGTTACTCCTAGACTTTGATGTGGTAATGATATAATTGTATAGGTTAATCCATGTGCAATCTCAAACAGTACGTTTGGTAGTTTAACCTCTCTCTTCACACATAGGCTAGATAATAGAACATAGATTTAGTTTATAGCACTATGCCTTTAACCTAGAACTGCACAGTGACATGAAACCAAAGGCAGATGAACAAGAATCTTCTTGCAGTTAAACTGAAAGCATATTTTGTTGTTGGCATTTTTTTTTCTAAAAAAAGAACAAGATCTGAGCAGTTCTGCTTCTTTTCAACATGCTTGCTTACAGCATTACAAAACTCGGAGTCTGGAAAATGACTTGCAGAAGCCAGACTGAATTATCAAGGAGTCTGCCAAAATTCTCTGGCATTTGGGATTTGGCAGAATGTTGCAAAATAAGTTTGCTCAGATAACTCTAGTTCTGCTACAAACCAAAACGTCTGAGGAGTAATTCCGAGTGTGACTGACCACAGGTTCCCCACCTCTTGAGGATATTTATCCAGGTTAATGCAAATCGTAGAGAGTGAGGTGAGATCTAGGAGTGAGCTTTCTTACTTCACTTTAATAGGTTCTTTCTCTTCAAAGTAAAGTGTAATTTAAATTAATAGCTTAAATAAATCTAATAAATGTCTGCCATTTTTCAAATTGCAGTACCTGTGAAGGCCAGCTTCCTCTCATGGTAAGACAGTCTGGCAATATAGAGATAATAGACGTAGGGATGTATAGATACCCCCTCTCATAAATGATAGCAAAGTACTGTTTGGTTTTTACTTTTAAACCTTATTTTTAACAGGTATAAATACTATTTAAAGAACATGAAACATTGTGTTCTATTATGGGAATTTTTTTCTTCCACTTTGCATCATCTTTTTTGTGCTCAAAGAACATTAAAATGAACAAGCATAAAAGGTCCAGAAGGCATGGCAGATATTTTGTATTTATAATGTTCAGAAAGAGCAACATTAGTATGTACAAGAGGTTATAGCCTTAGAGGGAGTGGAACTTGCAGATGTTCTATCGGCAATGTTCTATTGGCAGGTAAAGATTTTGGAAATACAGAATTTTTTTTTCTGTGGGAAAAAAAATGAGAAACAGCATCTACAATCAGGCAAGCATAGCAACGACATCAGAAAGTCTTTGTAGGGGGCTTGGGTGACTTTTGTGAGAAAGAGAATGGGCAAATCCAGGAATACCAGGCTAGTCATGAAGGGCTTAATGAACGAAGAAGAGGAAGCGAGCTGGGGACCAATATGTGCTTTCTATGGTCAGTGTCTCTGCTGGGCATGCTAGACCTCAGGTTGTCATCCCCTTCCCTGTGAAAGGAGCAAAGCAGATCGGAGAAATGAGACAGATATTATGAAACGTGGTTGGCATGCTTCTCTTCATTTTGTACTCTCCTAAGTGGGTCTGAAAAGATATGATACCACACATTCTTAAATGAATATGAAATTGTTTTTTTTTCATTTTGAATATAAATAAGTCATGTTCATTATGTAATTAAGACAAGCTCTTTATTAAATGAAGTGTGTATCGCTTGCATTTGAATGTCACAATAGACTTCAGTAAAGAAGAAGCACACTAATATGGACAGGATCACACAGAACTGGTACTGTGGGGTTGGTGTGTCTTGAAAGCTTCTTCTGGACGTGGAGAGCTAGCTAACTCTATGTAGAGCCAGAAATTAGCTTTTATAACAAAAACTCCTTTGTCCTAGCTAAGAAGCCTTGAGAGCCCAATAACAAAATTGGCATCACTTTCAGTGGGAGAAGGTAGAGAATTGTTCTTCCTTTTTTTTAAAAAAAAAAGCCTTAGCCGCTCTCTAAGCCCTCACCTTTCTTAACTCTCTAGCCCTCCTTTCCTCCCTCCCTTTCCCTCTCTCTCCATGTGGCCATGGCCGGCCTCTCTCTTTCTACCTTCTCTCTTTCTCTCTGCATTTCTACAATAAAGCTCTAAAATCATAAATAAAAAAAAAAAAGCCTCAGGCACAAGCAACCATCCCACTGCCTAATAAAAAAGAGGACATGTTCCCTTCCTTTGCTTCTTCACTAGCTAAGTATTTAACATTTTCATGGAATTAAAATGGCAAATAAGCGACAAAGGGGATTACAATAAATGAAATATAAAACCCACAATAAGCCCCTGCCATTTGATCCTGTAAACTCATCTGGCTTTTTTTTTTTTTTTTTTTCTCAACAAACTGCACTGCACAGTTCCGCATTTATAAAAAAAAAAGAGCTGTGTTTCGCACATCTGACCAGAACACACTCTCAATGCTGCCCTGGAAATGTGGCTACTATTGTAGGATTCGTAACCGCAGAGAGTTGGAAAGTTTTCTCATTTGACACTTAACTTTCTATCAATAAGGTGGCACCATATAGCAACACAGTACTTATCATCTCCATTTGCCTACATCTTCTTTATTCTAAGAGGTAAAAGACAAGGGCGTGTGCAGCTACAGCTGTTCGCTAATGATTTCTAATTCTAAAATTATCTGCTGTTTCTGTTTGTCTCAAAGACTTTTAGCTACCTGCTTAAAATAATTTTACAATAATTTTAGTTATATTTTAGAGTTGTAATATACCCATCTGAATATTCCCTGGCATCCTCCTTCTTTGGAGACTGACCTTCCTGAAGGCAAAGGCCATTAGGGTGAAAGTAAGTGTGTTAGGACTTGGCAAGATCTTTAAAGGAAACAGAATGTTTGACTCATCTATTTTCTCCGGTCTTTCTTAAGGATGGTGATGGCGGAATATCAATATCTCACTTAAGAGCAAGAGAGAAGTTCTACCTCTAAAGATGGTAGAGCCAAGAAAAGAAAGGTTGCGTACACAACAACATGGAGTCATTCCACAATCTCTGTGCAACCCCTACCTGGTCCTTATGCTTTATACGTGAGAATAATCTCATTGGTTAAGTCAAATTTAATTCTGAATAGCTGCACTAGATTCATTTCTACATTTAACTACTTAAATTAGGAAAACAAAAACTTAGAAAGCATGGCTATAAAGCCTTTCTATTTGTAGTATAAAATGGTACTGTATTAAAAAATGCATATATTGTATTAACTTTTGAGTAAAGTATACAAAAGAAAAAAAAACAAATTATAACTAAAAAAGTCACTTACGAAATCAGATTCTGCCCCATCATTAAAAAAAAGTTTTATAGATTCCATGATATCAGTAGCTATTATTGACCTCTATCCCATCAGATTAAAATTCTAACAGGGAGAATGAGTATGTTAAATAAAAATAATTGAGCTTTTGATTTTTAAAACATGCACTATCAGAAAAGGAGCTGTTTCTTCTCTGGATTGAAAAAGCATTTTTCCACCACAATCCAGGAGGTGGTTGCCAAGAAATAGATGAGTCAAAAAATTCTTGGCAAAAAGTAAAGCACAAGTTTTCAAATTAATCACATTCCTTGAAAAAATTCTATGGCATGGCTTGTCTGTGATTCTTTATGATAAAGCCAAATGACATACATGCAGTTGAAATACAGACTGAGGCCCTAAACATGTTGTATAGCTTCATCTGGATATGTCAATATGGATTAAAATAGTGAATTTTGATCACATGGAATATTTTCTCCTGGGGGTAAAAAAAGTTTACACACAGAATTACCACTTATTGCTTAACTGGCAAGAAAGCACATTCCCGGGAGACAGAACTTGACTGCAATGCTCTGATGTGAATGAACAAATAAAAAACATTTGGAACAAATAAAAAGCACAGACCTCAAAAATAATTAGAAATCTGTTATTATATCTATAATAGCCATATCACTATCATGCCGGTGACCTCATCTTGCCTGGCAGGTATTTCAGCATGCAGGGTCAAGTGCAGGATAAGATCATTGTCTTCTTTCTTCCAGCACCATGTTAAACATCTTCAAGCACTATGAAAGCTAGCTGGTGAGGAGAAAGTTTCTGACTATGTGAGGTTGATTTCTCTATGACTTGTAACCACACTGTGTGGACTTTTCCACAATAGGGCCTTATCTAGTTATAAAGAGAAGCCAAGAGCAACAGAAAGTGCTCGATCCTTTGATCAATCCTCCCATACCACCTCATTTTTGGAGCTCCTCCACATGCTTCCTTCTTAAAACATTATTCTTTCAGTATTCTTCCTCTCCATTTTCACTTTGCTTAAATTCTCACAGCCCCTTTCTTAATGTAACTCAACCACCAATGGTGCTACTCTAAATTCCTCCCTTCAACATGTATGCCATGATCAACACACAGAACGCACATGCCTGGCACTACCCCAATGGCCTATAGGAAACCCACTATTGTTATGGTGCTAAGTTGTCATGTTGTGAAACTTGTTTCTAAATATGTATTTTTGTATCCATAGTTCTACTCCCTGCTAATCTTGATCAGAGAAGCTTCTGTTTGCAGAGTGCAACAGTCGACACAGAGACTCACAGTATGTCAAATTGTTCAAAATGACTGTGAGTGTTCAGCCTTAAATAGGACATGAATATTACCTCCACCTCCCAACTTCTACTTCAGGGCTTAGAGAACATTGTGGCAAAAGAAGTGGGAAGAATGTAAGAGCCTTGGGATGTGCAATGCTGCTTTCTGGACAAGGCACTACCATTGCATTCATGAATTCACTGGATGAAGTACAAAACAAACAAACAAAAACAAACAAAAACAAAACAAAACAAAAAACCAATCCACTCAAAATTCCTGCATGGATGAGGAAAACATTCACAAGGCCCAGCCCCTAGCTGAGGAAAATTTTGTAGTTGATGGCAAATAAGAGAGAAATTCATTTTTCTTTAAGGGGATAGACACTACACATTTTCCCTCAATCTGGCAAATAGTCCCACATCTGTAAGGATGTGGAGATTATGAAATTATTTGATTCAGTGGGATATAAGAGGAAGAATAGGAGGAGGAAGTGAAGTATAAGATGAAGTCAAACAGTTTGGGAAGGTATAAGTAGATTTGAAGGGGAAATGGCAATGGGTATGATATTTCTGTTTGCCTTTTATTGTTGGGTAATTGAAAGCCAAGTATCATAGAAAATAAGATAAATATACACAATGAATCAGCAAGAGAATAAGATACACTCATACAGATTGACTTCCTGTATACTTGAAGCAATAAGACAGTTTAGGGATTCAGTGTGTCAAAACATATTTAACTTCAGTTGTTGGAGTTTTGCTTACAAAGATTGTTTTTTTCTTTTACCATCAAATATATTCAACAAATATAATAACTTATGGTTTGGGGTAGAGTATACAGCTTATGTTCTGTTCTGATAGCATGTTTATAGGCAGGATAAAGATGTGCTCACCCTGTCACAAGACACCAATGTCTTTACACAACATAGAGCAGCATGTGTTGAATCTACAGGCCTGTGTACATTTGGATTCCTGGACATCTGAGATGCTTTCAGATTGAATTAAAAGTCAATATATGAAAGAACTGGAAAGATGAACCAGCAGTTAAAAGTATTGGCTGCTCTTCTAAGTGACCCAGGTTCTAATCCCTGTGTTGATGTGGTTACTGCAATGGTAGTACAAACGAGGCAACTGCTTCTCACATGGTGATCTGGAGGCAAAGGACGAGATAGTACAGGACAATTCTGATATTTCCATCTAGTTTACACAGCAGCAGCCAAACTTCCCTTTTCTAGTTTTCTCCACCTAAAGATTCTACCAACTTAGTGGAGTGCCGCAATCTAGGGATTAGTCCTTTGCACATGGGTCTTTGGAGGGCCCTCAGAATTGTAGTATGAAAAGAACCACATAGAATCTAAAAGTATGCAGGAAGTGAATGTAGTAGGCATTTACTAAGTGTTACAGATATGTAGTTGTGTCTTAACAACAAGAATTCTGAGAGTTATGCCATTTTAGTGATTTTGTTCTTATTCTATCATCAAAGCATTAACAAAATAAAGATAGCTATGGATCCTTAGATGATAGACTCTTATGGGGTTAACTCTTTATATGCATTTCATCACTGAGAAAACATAGTTGGTTGAAACATTATGGAGTGAATATAAACATATATGTATATGTACCATATTACAAAGAGTTACAGCAAAATCACAGGTAATATTTTACATTTCAAATCAATGTATTCCTTTTCTTTCAAACTTTAGGACAGTACATGCTACTATTTACTAGGAGGCATTGCTCCAACTCCGAGAGTTGTAATTAAATAATGAACATGCAACATAACATGTATTGCATAATTGATTTAGAATATGCCTTTCAGCCCCTGTTTTTGAAAGCTTGTGAATATTTATACATATTTTGAACTTGTATTGATCTCCATTAATTTCATTAAAATACAACAGCAATACAATTCAATCTGCCTATATCAAAGTCTTTAAGAACATTTTACTGACAAAATATGGGGAGAAGATGATACAGACTTGGGTACAAGGCTGACAGGCAGCCAGCAAAGATAGGAAACCAAATCTTTAAGTTGCAAGTATATGTGCTCAACTTCACTGTTATAACAGTGACTTGAGATTTTTAAGCACCACCTACATCAGGGATGAAGTACTTTCAAAGGCTTCCCTGCTCAGTTAAACATTCTATGAAGCATATTAAGCATATCACTAGTTGTCAACTGTTGGGACATACATAATCAGATAACGTGAAAATTTGTAGGCAAAGACAAGATGTGTCTTAAAGGATAATTAGAATCCATCAATTATTATAGCTTCTAAATAATAGCTAGTCACACAACCTCAGGGGCAACAGAAAATGGATGGTTTAACACTGGTTTTAAGGTTCACAGTATCTGACAACAGACATGAACAAAAGGTAAGACTTGGACACTTGTTTAGTAACACCCGAGCAGCATATAGAAATAAAGCAAGGTCATGTTTTCCATTGCAACACTTTGCTTCAGAATGGGTAGCTTTTAAAGGTGATAGAAGATCTTTTAGAAATGACCCAGCTTATCCACTCTGAGAAGAAAATATGTGGTGACCAATTTTAGGGTAATAGTTCTGAATTACTACCAATATTATATATGCTCTCAATACAGAGGCTGATGGTATTACACGTCTTTCATTCTTCAGACGAAATAGATTAGACTGATAAGCCATCTACAATGTTTCAGTAAGCAACGAACTAAGAGTATCACAGCATCTCAGATGATCATGTCACCTAGGGATTTTGAAATTCAGTTTGAGTAGGAATGTTTTATGATGATTATATAATGACAAAATCACCTGATAACACAGTTCTAAGCCGTATTCATACCATTATAGTTCAACTCCTTTTCCCTATTTAAAGTTCAGGCACAATGAAATACTGACTTGTTAAGTTGACCCTATAAAATGTAAATATTTTTTCATTACTAATTTATAATAGAAAATTAACCACTTTGAATCACAAGTGAATTTTAAGCATTAATTAACTTAAATATGTCTCTCATTCAAGCATTATTTTAGAATTCAGTAGACTCCTCTGCAAAGTCTTCTGACCCAGTGACCTTTATGTCCCCCCATTTACCACTTTCATGGAAAAACTATGGACTTGGGAATCTTAATTTATCACAGCTCTGAAAATAAGTGATCAGCCTACACTGTTTCATGGTAGATTGTGTCTATTTAATATCAAGACTAAATCTGTGTATGGATTTTCATCTTCTGCATCTGTTTGTTAAAACTCAGAGGACATTTTTTCCTTTCTTACAGAGATACTAACGTGTTTTTTGCCATGTGAATTATGTTAGTCCAGTTTTTCTATTCATATCTTTATGTGTGAATTTCAGGGGTTGACATTCTAATTCAAACATTATATTTTATTATACAGAAGTTTTAAATTTTATTATGTTCATAATTGATAAATTTTCTTTTTCATTAAGATATCTTTCACTCATCATGAGGAATAAAAATGTTTAGTTATATTTTTTCCTAGTACTTCTAAATCTTTTTGTTTCATGGTTCTTATAGTTTTAAAAATTTAAACTTATTTCTGCATGTGTATTTTGCTCGTTTGCAGACTAGGGGATGGAGCTTGATGATGGAATACATGGTAAAAAATTTTCTACCACTGATCTATATTCCCAATATGATAGCCTGAAGGAAACAATGGAGGCAAATTGAAGAGTCTACTAACAAGAACACATTCAATATCAAAAGTCATGTAGCCTCCTTGGTAGTGTGAGCAGGGAGACTTCATTGGCCAAGGCAGGAGGAATCAGAGTGAGGGAGATATTAACTAAACCCAAGGGAGTGGTATGCTATAACTGTGTTTTGTTTTGTTTCTTTACAAACTTCTTGTTTTTAACAAATGTTTCAGTGTTTCATTATTTATTTAATAATTACTTTCAGATGGAGTATTTACGGAGGTTCAGGTATTAATTCCTATGAGAGTTATACCTAGAACTTTGGAATGTATTTCTTGTCATCCTGACTGTTTCTGTATCAGTTGAACATTTCAGGGGGCTCTTGTATTCTCAGCACTATTTCCATGGTAAGCCCCAGTGTGAGGATACCTGGAAAGTCTTGTCTAGGAGTTGATGAAATACTTTTCCCTAAGAAGTAAATGGTGGGCATTGGGCTATACACAGACAGTCTGGTCTCCAGTTGAGCAGAGATGTTGAACCCCGGGACTGGTGGTGATAATTCCCCTATATGGGAAGGAAGAAGTTGTCTCTTGTTTCCTGGATCCTAGCTCCTGTCGAAGTTACCGCCCCCCTCAGCCCCCACAAGAAAAGCATGGTTAGTAGTCAGGTAGGCATTGTCTTGCTTCTGACCTTCAGGTTAAGCTCCTCTCCAGTTACCTAGCAACAGTAAAGATAGCAGCATACCATAAAAAGGGCTCTTTGGCCCCCTCCTCACTCTCTTGCTCTCCTGTTCTTACTCCCCTCTCTTCTCTCCTCTCCTCTCTCTTCCTCTTACTCTCTAGCCTTTCTTCTCTCTCCCCCTTTCTCCTTTGTCTCCTCTTGACCATGGCTGGTCTTTCTCTCTCTCTCTCTCTCTCTCTCTCTCTCTCTCTCTCTCTCTCTCTCTCTCTCTCTCTCTCTCTCTCTCTCTCTCTCTCTCTCTCTCTCTCTCTCTCTCTCTCTCTCTCTCCTCTCCTTTCTCCCTGCCTTTCTATAATAAAGCTCTAAAACCATAGACTGCCTCTGTTCATCAAGGTCCACTGCGCAGACTCTCGCCTGTGTGAGAAACTCTCTCCGTTAAGCCCTCTCTCCTGTAACCCCTGGGTGATAGGGTGTCCCTGGTTGGGGGCTGCCCCTTGTCCATCCCCCGTCAAGTGGGGTCTTTGGCTTAGATGCCCAACCGGGGTGGACCGAGTGGAAAGCGTCTGGCAGCTCTCCCACGTCCGCTTGCCCAGAGCATAGGAGGAACTCTGGCTGGACGTGGGCTATCCTCCCCCCACCCTCTTTCCCCTACCCCCTTTTAGTTCCCACAAGTAAAGAGCTAGCCATTTTGTCTGTGTCATAAGTTAAAGATTTGTTTCAGATGTCCTTAATTGTATGGGGATTAGAGGCAGAGAAGAAGGAGAATAAGAAGGAAGAGGAGGAGCAGGAGGAGAAGGAGGTAACAAACAGATAATCAGAGAAACAGAGTTAAATGAAGTGGGATATATGAGATATATGTGCCACGCATACTTAGGAACATGTAGGTTTTAATTTGTCTTCCTTCAAGACATCCCAGCAGAGTGAAGACTCCCTTTTTTTCCCAGCACCACTTTCTGGACCAAGACAAGATTAGGTTGTCTTATAAGCTAAGGTTGCCCTAGTAACTGAAAGACACAAGGGCGCTGTCCTTCCAAGTCCATACCCTGCCCTACATGGAATCTCAGCATGGGTGCTGAGGTACTGTGCCTGATGTACCCTGCATATCTTGATATCTATTCAGGCTATTTGTGCATCTAACAGGAATGATAACCTACTTTGTCCAATTGCCTCAAGAAAAAAATGTTTCCCAATTCCTCCTTTCAGTTCATTCCAAAAGCTCAAGGCTCTCCTTCTTTAAAACAACAGAAGCACCTGAAAAGGCTTTTCTTTGTTGTATCATTTATATATTCCACTCTCCTACAAAAACAGTTGGTCTTAAGGATGCTCTGAAGGTAATGCCAAGAATCTCTTTGGATGCCAAAATCTACAGATACTCGAGTCTTTATATATAATATATAGAATTAGCATATAACAAGCAATCCTCCTACAAACATTATACCGCATATGGAGAATAATTACTAATATAACGTAAACATGGAGATAATTGTTACATCATGTCACGAAGGGAATAGGGAAAAGCAGTCTGCACATGTCAAATATAAATACAATGGTTTCTTTTAATAGTTTGTTATTTAAGCTTGCTGGCATCTGCGGATGTGGCACTGTAGAGGAGAGATGGACTATCTATTCAGACTTATGCTTTCTATCTGTGCTCATCCAGCATACATGTTTCTTCTTCATACTGTTCTATGAAAGTAGACCTCACACTTCAGCCTCCACTGTGGGAAGAGTCTCGCATTCCACCACATGGTATTCCTGGTAGAGTGACCTTGTCACCATAGGCTAAACTCCATGCTGCTTAAAGTTCCCTTAAGCAACCTTTCACTTTTATTCTCCTACACATATTTCTTGTGAACTACAGCAGAATTTCTTAAAATGCTTATTTCTTATCTATTTAAAACATTGTTTTTTTTTTCCTGCTGGAATGACACTTTTATATCTGCACAAGAAACTTCTATGCACACTATCAAACCCAACTTAAACTCTTTCCTCAGCAGACTCTTCCTACTTGATTCAAATAAAGTCAAGTTCTCTCTTTAGCTATGTAGGGATGCATCTTGTATTCAAGACTACAGGTATTTTCCTAGATATTTGCTCCCACACACTTATTCTGCTTGCTTTTTATTTCATAATTCGAGTCTTCATAGGTGATGAATTGCTTGACACATTATAGAACTGGGCATCTTGTTTCTTTTGTAAAATATGTGCTATGATAAAGTTAATGCCATTTTTTTAAACTGTTGAGTTTGTGAATGAATAGTTAATAGATAAATTATATACTTGACATCAGAAATCCAGGTTCTTAAAATTCTATTTTTCCAAAGAATATTAGTATCCATCACTTCTAAACACCTGGAACTAAATGTCAACACTGGCTGAAGACCTTACAACAAGCCATAGAAAAATACAGCATTTCTTAATAGTGTGAACACATTCTGACACCTTGAAAATGACATCACTAGTTCTGATAAGTTTAAATATCATGAACATTCAACTGAAGACAGCTGGGTTTTTTTTTTTTAAATAGTATCTGCACTGACGTGTATAAATCTAGGATGTTGATTTTTATCCACTCTGAATGTTATCTATGTTCCTTGGCATATATTAATTATTCCTGAATTTCTTCTCTTTAATATTGTTCAAGTTCTTATATCCTTCCTCATCACCTATACATCTTTTTCTTAATTTGTATAAACTGTTATTCCATTTACACAAAAATTATAGACATTCATTACTTTGCATAATAATGAATATGTGATAGTTTCTATTTCTAATCAAATATAAGTTGATATATTGTTTTTGACATAAAGGTATGGATTGATTTGAAGAATTTGATACTGTACAGAGAGAAAATAGCATTAACAATCTTCCAAGAAATAAATGATTACTATCTTCCCAGTGCCTAGGTACTAGATGCCTCAAACATTTTCATGGTGTTTTTCAGTTTTCAAATGTTTTTGACAGACTTTATTTGAAAATAATAGGTTAGAGAGAGATGGCTTCTCTTGCCTGCTGTGGCAATGGAAGCCTGCGTGCAGAACTCATCAGCAGTGTGCCTGGTCTAAGGCCCAGAGTTATTTCCCTTCCAATGTTCATCTCCTGTAAAATGATAACACAAATGGCAAGGACAGTGACCTTGATTGCATTATAGAGTAGAAAAAATGAACCTCTGTGGAGCATGACAGGGAATGTCAGCCACACTTGAGTAACACACACATCATTATATACTTCTAAGTATTGGCATAAATTGTTTTTATTAAAATGTTTCTTAAAAATACACACATTAAATAAAAGATGTATCGTTGTTACCTGCAGTTCCAACATCATTTAAACCAAAAGCAAAGTTACTGATTGAATTAAACATTGAAAATCAAAGAAATTAAAATAATTCCAATGTTAAGTTAGTGGAATTGCTAATACTTCTTCCTGTATATAAGTCACATCTTCCAAAAATATACTGGTGTTCAGGGTTATTTCAGCTTGACATTCTAATAGTGCCCATTGTAGCTACCATAAATTTAACAATCACTGGCCATCTGATCAACAGGAGAACTGTGATTCTTACTCCTTTTAGTGCTAGAAGATCAAGGTGCTAACACATTCGGAGTCTGGTTCACAGACAGTCTCATCTCACTGTGTCCTCACAGGATGGAGGGTGGTAATGAACTGCTTTAAATCTCTTTTATGAAGACAGAAACAGTATCCAGAAGGACTTTATCTTCATGATCAATTGCCTTTTCTAAAAATTCCTGTTTCCTAATACCATACCACTTTGGGAGTTAGTGACCTGCATAGGAATTTGGGAGTGACATGAGAGTTCAGATGATAGAAATTCAAAACACAGGAAAATTAATTCCCTCTCAACAACCCTCCAACCTATTTACAAAACCTTGACCTAACAACTTCATAAGGCCATCTCAATTTCAACTGACTCAATCAAATCATCTATACATTAAATACATTTTGGGGATTTGTTTACTGACTTGCATTGATAAATAGTTCTATTGAGGCAAATACAACCTGAAATAGAGACATTTGTGCTGTGTACATCCTAAAACCATGTGTGATGGTTTGTATATTCTTGGACCAGGGAGTGGCACCATTTGGAGGTGTGGCCTTGTTGGAATAGGTGTTACCTGGTTGGAGTAGGTNTGTCACTGTGGGTGTGGGCATAAGATCCTCACCCTAGATACCTGGAAGTCAATCTTCACCTAGCAGCCTTCGGATGAAGATGTAGAACTCTGAGCTCTCCCTGTTCCATGCCTGCCTCGTTACTGCCATACTCCCACCTTGATGATAATGGGCTGAACCTCTGAACCTGTAAGCCAGCCCCAATTAAATGTTGTTTTTTATAAGACTTGTTTTGGTCATGGTGTCTGTACACAGCGGTAAATCCTTGACTAATATACCATGTGATCATACTCTGTTCAAACTATGTATCAAGTAATCAAGAAGAATCTTGCATTAATATGTATGGTTAGATTCTATGAGGAAATATAATTAAATATATATTATTTCAAATCCCCAAGGCTTCCTATAATGTATATGAGGACTCTGACAGGTCCACAGTCACAGCTAATATCATTTATATAATGACAAAACTGTTTTCACCCAGAGATAATCTCACCCTAGAATAACAATACAGCAAGCTGAAGTGAAGCTCTGGAGATGAAGTAGTAGTGAGAAAGGGCAGCCTCAAGATCAGGAGTGTGGGTGGGCTTCTATTGTGCCCCATACACTTGACCAGAAACTTCAATAGGCAGAGCTTTGCAGTCAGTAAATGATCCTGCAGAGCTGGGAGGCAGGCAGCAACCTTCAAGAACCTGGAGAGATGGGAATAATAAGGTGTTTTCTGGGAGTCTGTGTGATGAGTCAGTGTCTGTAGGCCTGTGTACTGGAGGCTATCCATTGAGATCTCTGGCCCAGCCATGTGAGAGGATTCAAGCAAAGGGTAAAGAGTGCCAGCAGGGAGGGGCAATTGCCTCTGCTGCCTATGCTACTGTTGCAGCAGAAGAGCATGACTCTTCCCTTGAAGTGTTCGAGCTCTGATGACAGATGCTTCAGACAACAGCGTAACACTCACCCACCCTTGTTCCTTCTGGATAGGACCTTATATACAGTTTTGGGGTGGGTTGGAACCTGACAGTAGGCCATCCCACCTTCAAGTGACCCAATCAAATCATCTGTGTATGAAATCCATTCCTATTAGCTTGATCTGAAATGTTAGGAATGCCTCATCTACACGTGGAAGGGCTTGCATCATTGCCCCTGCAGGACTGATGGCCACAAATCTCTCTATGGGGGTAGGGCTGCCACTACATGACAGGGGCCTGGTACTGGGAGCAGACAAAGCTCCTACCATTCCTTCAGGGTTCCCGCGGCTTGTAGCCTTAGCTTCACTTTATCGGGTTTCCTCTCATGGTCTGCTGCCCCTCAGGTGTCTATGCGGAATGGGTTACATATTAGCAGGTCAACAGTCCTGTGCACCAGAAAAGGGGAGAGTTGTGTAGGATATAGACCAGAGTCAAGGCAGTGTTAGATACTGGCTTCATCGACTACTCCTTTGTACAAACAAGCAGTCTCAAAGAGTGTAGATGATTTAAGCCTTGGGCATATGCTAGAAATTCAGCTCCAAGGAACAAGGCATTCTGACTTAGAGAGGAGATTTGACATGTGAGATCAAATGAATGCTTTCTGCTGTTTAAGGACAGGGAATGATACCGGTATGATTTCATGGAGTTGAGACTTTGTTCAATTTGAGTAAACATTTTCCTTGTGAACTATTTTAAGTGTCTGCTGTTCGGAATGGAGGCCACAATCTGTGTCTAACAGATTCTGCTGCAGAATTTTTATAAGCCCAAGAATAAGGGAAATTTCAATCTATAGTGCTATATCCACTTTGATTTCTTTCAAATTATTTCAGCTCTAATCTTACATGCAACAAGAACAATGCCTTAACAGATGCAGAATGACATTCCTTGTCAACACAGGCTCTTGGCTTTTCTTTTATCTATGCCTATGTCCAGCAGATAATTGTCATTTAGAAAGTGATATATCATGGTGTTAATAAATCTTTTATAATTGGGGCTTTCCTTTCCTCTGTTTGCTGGATGAATTCAGTACCCCAGAATTTCTCATCACAGGAGGAACAGAAAAAAACAACCAAAAAAAAAAAAAATCATCTTTTCCCTCTGAATCTGAAGTTTATACACAAGACCCTTTCACTTAGTAACTCAATGTGGCTTCATTAGTCCAACATATCCAGACAAAAGATATGAGCTATAAGCAGAGGACCCTCTTCTACGTATGGCCATATACTGGAGTCTGTTTTAGAATAGGTCTATCATATTGTTTAGTCAGATGGAGGTGGAAGTGGTCTATTTCAGACCAAAATGGTTTATTTTTAAGATAGAGAAATGAAGACTGTAAATCAGCAGTTCATTAAAAAGGACGTGTTCAGAAAGGACACCGCCACTATATTTAATGTGGTGACTGGCCACATCAAGAATACCTGATCTTAGCTAGTTCCTGCAAGACAGAAGCCATGAAGATAAAAAGGCTATTTACAGACACCTTGACATTAGGAAAAGAGAAAATTCAAATTTAAAAAACTAGAAAAATTAAAAAGAAATACATATCTATGTGTGCATATATACATATGGAAATCCACTCACATTCAAGATATTTTCTCAAGTAATAAATATATTTCTTAAGCCAATCAGGGTGGCACATGCCTATAATTCCCGCACTTGAAATGGTGAGGGAATGGGACTTGAGGGCATTTGAGACCTGCCTGGGTTACAGAGTGAGACCATTTCTCATAAATCAATCAATGATGAACCAATCAATTCATTAATTCTTCTTACCCAGTCTGCTGAGAAAGTGATGCAGGTAGGGAATGATAAGCCCTTTTCGGAAGACTGTTTCCCTTTTCTTTGTGATATAAGAAGACCGCAGAATGACTAGTCCTTTGGATTTCAAGAAAAAAAATAAAAAACAACATGGCGTTTACTAATTGGCCAGTCCTTCTTAGGTGGCCTTTACAACTGATGACTCAGAAAGGCACATTGTCCTAGGAGCTTGAGTTTCCAAAGGAAAAGCTTTGACTTGTGGAAAAGACGAATAGGAAGTGGATTCTATTCTGTGGTCATGCACAGGGGATTGATGCTCATGCTGTGCAGGGGTATATATGTATAAGCGTAGGAGCAGGGAAGCAGCTGATGAACCCTGGTATCAGGATGCTGGGCTGCAGAAGGGGAGCTTCCCAGTTACAATCCACCTTATTGAGCAGCATCCTTGGGTTAAACAGTTCACCACACATGTGCCCCTAGACAGGGGCAGTGCAGGGCCATGGGTGTGGGAGAAAGAGGGAAGTGGGAGAGAACCCTCGGCCCGCCAGAGTTCTGGTGCTCCGTGCAGGCAGATGCGGGAGTACTGTGCACACTTTCCAAGATGCCCGGTTATGTATCTGGCTGTGTTATGCCATTGACCCCCACATGGCAGGTTGTGGACAAGGGGCAGACCCAGGTACCAGGTTCTCAGCCTCCGGCATCCCATGCTGGATAAGGTGGAGGAGCTGAGAACAGAATAGGGACCTGGGGGGCAGCACTTGGCCCTGGGGAGGAAGGGAAGAGAGGGCAGGGGAGAGGGAGCGCAGGATGGTTCCCAAGCAGGCAGAGTCCTTGGTAGGTCCGTGGCTGGAGAACAGGATGGCCTTCTGGCAGGAGAGTAGATGCAGCATGTTAAGAGAAAGCCTATCCCATCATTCAAGCACAGCAGTGGGCCTTGATGAGCAGAGAAAGTCTACTGTTTTAGAGCTTTATAGTAGAAAGGCAGGGGGAAAGGAGAGAAGATAGAAAGAGAGGAGGAGAGGCCAGCCATGGCCACATGGGCAGAGGAGGGAAGAGAGAGAGAGGGTAGGGCTAGAGAGTAAGAAAGATTAAAAGCTTAGAGAGGTGGGGCCAAGCAGCCCCTCTTACAGTGGGCTGGGCTATCTTGCTGTTGCCAGGTAACTGTGGGGAGGAGCACACCTGGCTATTGTCAGGTAACTGTGGGGGTGGAGTCTAGCCAGAATGACAGAAGCTTGGGACATTGTGTGACTGATAGCCACAGACCTCTCCTGTGGGGGCTGTGGGGCGGTAACTTCGACAGGAGCCAGGGGTCCAGGAGACATGATCGACATGCCTTCCATCCCATGTAGGTGGAAATTTCCACCCACCGGATCCCACCAGGGCTCAAGACGTCAGCTGGACTGGAGACCAGGGCAGCTGAGCTCCTTGACTGGTTCTTGTTAAGTGTGTGGGAACAAACAGGGATGCGTTACTCCTCGCCTCTTTGCTAAGGGTAGAGGGAACTTCTTTTCTTCATGACGGAGGGGACTCTCTCCAGGTAACACCGGCTTAATGTGTGTTCTTTTTACCACTTAACTGTCTACATGGACCTTTCAGTTTGTCACCTTGTGTGCTAAAAGCAATCCTGACAAGTGACATGGTAAAGAATATTATTCCATTTCAGAGATGAAGTCGGTTGGAGTTCTGTGAGAAAGCTTCCAAAGGCAACACAGCTATTTAGCAACTCAGCACAGTGCTTTAATGCAGCCCCCAATAGCGTGCTTTAGTGCAGCCCCCTGATAGCATGTCACTTTTCAGTATCTGCTTTCAAACGCTGTTTTGTTCCCTCAGCAGACCCAACCTGCCAAACAGTTTGTTTCTCAAACTATCCCCCACCATGAGTTAACGCAGCCATGTTCTATTCTAGTGGAGCATTGGTTCCTGGTTGATCTCACTTCTAGGCCAGGAACCTGGGCACACAACTTCCTCCACCCTCTGGGTACTAGGGAACTGGATTCCAACTGCCTTCTCACACAATCTGCTTTAGCCTTCCTCGTGTTCCAAGGCCCTCTGTCTTTTTTACAATGACATCTGAAGCTCTAATGTCAACAGCAAATCTTGTGTGTCTCAGAACAATCTGGCTCCAGTCTTGTCTAGAGCCTTAAGATTACATCCTAGCTTTAAATATAACCAAGTGTGTAATAAGCCCCACAAAACTAACTGAAATACCCATGTTGTAAAATAAAAATAAATTGATAGTGAAATTGGATAATAGGGAAATATTCATAATTTATTTTACAGAAAATGTTGATGTCCCTTAACATCTAAAGAATTTCTAAAAATAAGGAAGAAAAAGGCCAACAATGCCTTAGAAAATTGGGGTTGGAAACAATTATGAAAAATGGAAGTGGACATCTATGAAAAGATGCTTGACCACATTTTATATTTTAAAATAGTGTGTCTTTGTGTGTGTGTGTGTGCATGTGTGTGTGTATGTGTTTGTGTGTGTGTGTTTGTGTGTGTGTGTTTGTGTGTGTGAGAAAGAGAGAGAGAGAGAGAGAGAGAGAGAGAGA
>NC_034611.1:12622070-12652679 GCF_900095145.1 Mus pahari | reverse complement strand
TGTGTGTGTGAGAAAGAGAGAGAGAGAGAGAGAGAGAGAGAGAGAGAGAGAGAGAGAGAGAGAGAGAGAGAGAGAGAATATGCTGTCATGCATGCATGTTAGGGTACACAGGTAGACCGGACAAAGGCATTAGAATCTTTGAAGCAAGAGTTACTGCCAGTTGTGAGCCACCCAATATAGGTGCTGGCAATTAAACTCAAGTCATCCATAAGAACAGCAACCACTCTTAAACCCAGTGCCATCTCTCCAATTCCTAATCCTGTTTCTACAACAAAAATTGTATATCAAAACTGTATGGAGGTATGTACTATATAAATGCCACAGTTTTATTAATATGTTGTTTTAACAAGGAGTCCATATCTTATTGCCTACCCACTCCAAAAACTTTGAGTCTATACAGACAAATGATGCTTTGTTTTTCTTGGTATTTCAACATCATCTTAATAAATGTCTAGTCAATGGATGTCTAAGGTCATGGCTAGGAGCTGTAGGTGTTCCTAGGAGTAGCTGTTTCTCTTCTGTTTCTGTTGCCCTATCCCTCAGAACTAGAAAATGTCAACAGATCAAAGTACACTGTTGGAGAAAAGGACTTTCATTTCTCTGCCTTGAGTCTCTTGTTCTCAACTGGTACATGGAATCATCCTCTTGTCTGGATAAAATTCTAGAAAGAAAATAGAAAACAGTGCAATTCTCAAGGCCATTGCCATTTTTATGCTTTACCTCTCAGCACAGTGAAAGTAGTGGTGTGTTCAGGGAAGGCTCTTTAGAATTGCAAGGCCATGTACACCATTCTCAACACTTCACCTTCTCCTTTTAGAGTATTACAGATGAGTACAGATCACAAAGTGAGCTGTAGTCACCTACTCAAAGCAGAGGTTTGCAACAAAACCAGCCAGGGAGTGGGCAAATAGAGTTCTGTGAGAGACTGGCCACTGATTGGAGAGACTGATAGACCACATCAAGGAAGGGTGGAGCTGATTACCAAAGGACATGCTGTCAATTAGTTTGGCTCACAGGTGATAGAAAAATAACTTCTCCAGGATATTTATTTTTAAATGCCTTTCTACAGCATTTTCATAGGCTTTTCATATTGAATGATATAATAAAAGGGCTGAAATCTAAATATTGTGACATGTTATGCAGACATTATTTAAAATACTTCTAAAACGCCAAAAGGAGCATGATACTAATGAGAAAAGAAGCAGTTTCCCAGAGTCCTGACAGAGTTGGAATAAAAAGATAATCCCTAATGGGGGTTAAATTGAGAACTACCGTACCTACTGAAGCGGTGTCACGCCTGCACTGCTTCTCTTTAGGAGAGAAGCTGTGTTCTGATTGAACTAGAAAGTGAATAGTGAATATCATAATAAGCAAATCTCATTTTGCAGATTCTGGGCTTTTGTTTGATTTTAAACCTTCACCAGACTAATTCTTAATACTACATACATACCAACTAGCAAACTTTCAGAGCAATACTCAACAATTAGAGACACCCAAACAGAGATTTTCCTGAGTAGAAGGATAATATTATACTACTGGTGAATATCACTCATAGTCTTGGAATTAAATAAATGTCCCTAGGTTTTTGTACCTTCTAGAATTCGTGTTAGTAAATGTTTAACATAATGTCTGATATGGAACCAGGAAGTCTGTACAAGGCATTGCTGTGACTGCAGCACCAAGGCCTTTACGTTTCAGGCTTGACTGAAGAGAGTTGTGAACTCACATTTGAGATGTGAACTCAGATTTGAGAGATAATGCCAAGCTCCTGATAATCTCTATGTTTGCTTCTTTTGGAAATAGTCCATTTAAGGACTTGTCTTGTCTTTGCTTTATAAAGTGGGCTAGGGCTTTAGAGGAACTCAAAGACAAGGAACAAACCATTTCTGGGAACATATGGAAGATGAGGGGTTAAAAATGGCTGACAGGAGAAAAATGGTCTTTTGCCAATGCACACTAGTGATGGGGGAGCTAGGGTTGTTGAAAGAGATGATGAAATTATCTCTTTTTGTCTCTGAGTATAGGAGTTACTGGGCCCATTCCGAAGGAAGTAACCCTAGTGATCAAAAAAGCTCCTATAGTAACTGGCCAGCAAGCATGCATTGAAAGTCCACACCAAACACAGCAGAGTTCAATGTTATAAAGGGCAAAGAGAGAACAATAAGATTGAAGAGCAAAGTCATGCGGTGTGGGCAGTGATACAGATATGCAGAGGTAGGTGTGGTCCAAGAGGATCCCAGGAAAGAGCGATGACATCAGAAATTGGAAATGGCTAAAGTGTGAAGCAGTAAAAGGGAGATTAGGAAGGTGTACTGGCTAGTTTTGTATCAACTTGACACAGGTTGGTGTTATCACAGAGAAAGGAGCTTCAGTTGGGGAAATGCCTCCATGAGATCCAGCTGTAAGGCATTTTCTCAATTAGTGATCAAGGGGGGAGGTCCCCTTGTGGGTGGTGCCATTTCTGGGCTGGTAGTCTTGGGTTCTATAAGAGAGCAGGCTGAGCAAGCCAGTGGAAACAAGCCAGTAAAGCACATCCCTCCATGGCCTCTGCATCAGTTCCTGCTCCCTGACCTACTTGAGTTCCAGTCCTGACTTCTTTCAGTGATGAACAGCAATGTGGAAATGTAAGCTGAATAAACCCTTTCCTCCCCAACTGCTTCTTGATCATGATATTTTGTCCAGGAATAGAAACCCTGACTAAGACAAATGGACAGGGAGGGAGTGTACAAGCACAATCCCATTATAATTGTTATAGAAATATTTGTCCTTATACTAACAGATAAGTGTAGCTCTAAACTCTTATCAGAGAATCTTCTCTTTGCAACAGATGAAGACCATTACAGAAAACTACAACCCGTCAAATTCAGAGAACAAGAGATTATGATGTCCCCAGTCCCAATGAATACATCTACAACACAAATCCCGCACCTGAGGCTCAGTTATCCTGGTGGAAAAGGGGGCAGAAGAACCATTGCATGAGCCAGAGGACCTGAAAGTTTGCTGTGAGCCTTTGTCTCTTAGAAATATCAGAAGCTACACATATGAAGTCTCATTAACATGGCTGCCTGAACAATACCTGAAAAAGGATACCACCAATATACATGTTTATATGGGGGAAATCTCATGATGCCTGCAATCCTAGACAAAGAACTACAGGCAACTGAGGAATGCTGAGAACAGGAGAAATAGTTTTGACCAGTAAGTCTCCCAGTTGGTCATTCACTACAAAGTGGTGAGCCCTGAAATCATATACATACAAGTAAGATTTTATGGACTGGGCAGGATATATATATATATATATATATATATATATATATATATATATATATAAAACTTTAAATAAGCAGCCATGTATTTAAGAGTGTGGGAGAGTAGTATAGGGGAGGGGTTGGAGGGAGAAAAGGCAAGAGGGAAATGATGTAATTATATTATAATCTTGAAACTTAAAAAAAAATTATACAAAAAGAGCAAGCTCAGTAGTTTCATTGATAAGCAATCAAGAGAACTCCATTTCTTTAAAAGTAATCAGACTTCAGAATTTTAAGCCCAGGAGTGTGAATGTTAATGAGTATCCCAAGTACTTTTGTTTTATTTTGTTGAGACAGAGTGTTGCTACATAGTCAAGGCTGTTTTAGAACTCACAATGCAAATCTGGATGACTTCTTGTCTCATCTTTTGCGTACTGGGGTTACAGGCAGCACCCCCAGCTCCCAGGTTACTGTTATGCAACCCAGTTGATAAAAAACAAGCAAAGCCTGTTTCAAATGTAAGAGCTTCCTTGACAAACAACATCACCAATAACTCTCATCTAATTATGGACAGTGACATTGGTGTACTTAACGTATTATCAACTAAATGCAAGCATGCACCATACAGATAATATGTATCAGAATTCACAATATGCCAATATTGAACATCATTACTGGGTGTACTAAAATAAAATTTGAGTCCTCAATTTCTAGAAATCTAAGAGATCTGTTTGAGAGAGAGAGAGAGAGAGAGAGAGAGAGAGAGAGAGAGAGAGAGAGAGAGAGAGAGAGAGAAGAGAGAGAGAGGAATCAATGCTCTTCCAGGAAGCCTGCCTGCAAGGGTAAGGACACAAACCGAGGAACTTACTCATTCCTTCAATCTCTTTCAACTCTCACCCTGGATGAAAACTGCTGCTGCTGATCTCACTTTAAAGAGTCTCCTATCTAGGAATCAGACACAAGCAGAATTAAAATGGAACATTAAATAATACAGAGTTCAGGAGCTCTGACCTCAGATAGTCAGGGATCTGTTATTTCAGACATCCTTTGTCTGGGTTTTATAAGACTAATTCAAATCCAAATGTAATTTCAAGTATGTATCTGGAGTCATAAAGATAGCCTCTGTGGAACAAAGGACCTTTAACACAGAACAGCAACAACAACAGCAACAAATACATGGAAAACAGAGAGTCACAGATAAAATCTGTCAGAAGAGTAACAATATGCATAAGTTAATTAAGATGTATCCATGACTGGAGATTCCCAATAATTCTTAGTCATAACAAACTAGTAAACAAGGGTTGGGAATCTCTAGCTTGTGTTCCACTTCCAGTTGTAGGACCAGGTGAAATGTTTATACATACCAAGTGGACAGTACCTTCCTTGTTTTGTGTCTAGTCTGGACTTAAAGTTAATAGAGTCTGAATCAATATTTTACTTTTAAAAAATAGGACAAAAAAGTAGAGAAAAACATTACATGAAGCCTTGTTTGCAGTTTGAGTTTGTACCTGAAACAGCTTGAACCAGACCACTACTATAGTGTGTTGCTTTTATTCTCAAAAGCAGTGAACACTTGAATATTCTTGAACTTTTCCAGATGGTTTTATTTTATCATTTTATCTAGTTATTTTTTAATAGAGAATTTTATACATGCATTTAATATATTTCAATCAAATCTCCCCCCCTTTTCTCTTTTCTCTAGTTCTTTCCCTATTCCCTCCACCACTCACTTTTCCCCCATAGCTTCATGTTCTGTTCTTTAAAAGAGAGAGAGAAGAGAAGAGAAGGGAAGAGAAGGGAAGAAAAAAAAAAGAAAATAGAAGAAAAGAGAGAAAGAGAAAAAAGAAAAAGAGAAAAGAGAAAAAGAGAAAAAGAGAAAAAGAAAGAGAAAAAGAGAAAAGGAGAAAAATCTGAATACTGAAACATGGGTAACCTTTCAGGGACCACATTCTTGAAGATAACCTTTCAGGGACCACATTCTTGAAGATAACCTTTCAGGGACCACATTCTTGAAGATAACCTTTCAGGGACCACATTCTTGAAGAAAACCTTTTCTTCCCCCAAGCCCCAGGGCTATCAAAGGCTTTTCAGGAGCCTTTGAGGTCAGTTGTCTTTTCAGGAGTAGGACTTTATAAACCCCATCCCTACCAATGCTGAGATTTTGGCTGCATTGATATTTTAATTTTTTTTCCTTCTATAAATGCTAATTAAAAGAAACAAATTTCTAAAAAATGCTCAATAGAGGGGGAAAAAAACCCACTATCACTTTACTCAGAAACTGTTGGTTTTACTTCTCATAATGTCTTATTTGTTCCCTCGACATCTAAAAACAGCCCTGAGGGTTCATGTTATAAAAATCTCCAAGGAAATGTGATGAAGTTGAATCCTAAAGCAAATCCCTTTCTGACATAGCGTTAGCTATGGAGAAATCCCAGTTCTTTCCCACAACTGCTTCCCCTAACACAGTCCAAGGTGTAAACTAACCCTCTATTTGGAGCTCAACTTAATGGCTGTCACTTGTGTGACTCAGCTCAAAAGACAATGAATCCTTTCAATGAAGTACCCCAAACTCTGAATTGGTTCAATTTTCAAAGCCTGAGGAGGCTGATTATCCCTAAGTGAGCCTGCCTGTTCTCTCTCTTGGTTAATTCAACAAGGAAAGGGAAAACAGGAGTGAGTTGTTTGTTTTAAAAACTAAAGAAAAAAAAAAAGCACAAAAGAAAGTCCACCCTAATTTCAAGGTGAGCTTCACATAGTCATCTTAACTGTCTTTGTGACTCCTTTTCCTTTTTTTTTTTTTTTTGGTTGTTGTTGTCATTGTTTTGGGTTTTTGATTTTGTTTTTGTCTTTTAATTTTTGCTCTAAGCTTTTATTGCTGACAAATTTTAGTTTCTAATTTGTCTCATGGTCTTCCTGTCCACTGGCTGGCAATCTGGGTCATATCAAAGATTACCCAGGGATGAGGGATGAGGCTGGAAGTGAGGGAGAGAGGGGTGAATGCATACATGCGCCCAGGCTACAAATGGGTTACAGTGAGTTAGGTGTGCTAGCATTGTTTGCTGGGTAAGCAAATGATCTGCCCCACTTCATACAACCTATCGTAATTATATTGATATGTTTCTTCTGCTTAGTCTCACCTAAGTCCATTAAAGATAGGAATATTTTTACCTATATTATCCATATTTTAATTTAAGGTCTAAGTTTTATAGGCTCTGCCCCACCCTCCAAACATACTATTACGACTGATTCATGTTGAATTTGGGCTGGTCCTGTCTCCCAGCCTCATAAATAAGATTCAGATTCAAAATGTATTAACAAAAGCTTTGTCCATATAGCTAGACTTTACTATGATTAATTCATAGCTGAAGATAACCTATTTATTTTAACCACCTTTCTGCCACATAGCTGGTTATCTGTGTGCAGGTACCCTTTGTCTCCTCACATTTTTCTGCCAATCTCCTACCTGTCTCTATCCCAGAATTCATTCTCCTTCTGAATTCACCTTTTATATCCTGCCTAAGCCATAAGCCATAGGTTTCTTAATTGACAGGTGATACATCTATATAGTACACAAGATATTCTCTCTACAAATTCATCCTGTGAGAACTTGTGAGGGTATCAAAGTTTTGGGGGTTATACAATCAAACGAAACTCAGTGAATCCGGGTTAAAGGAAGTTGAAATGATACTGCCTTGGTGCCTTGGGGATCTCTCTGATAAAACACCACTGTAAATCATCAAAAACCACCTAGAGCATGCAGGAAACTCTGTCTCAGGACCGCCCTGCATCACAGGGCAGCCTATGGGAATCATAGAACAGCTAGCCCAACTCTGTAGGAAATTAGTTTCTGTGGTTCAGTATCTTAGTGACCAAATACTATTAATATTTTAATAGTTATACTCTTAGCTCTATTAGAGTACTTACTACTCAAGAATTGCTGCTTTTTCATGATGGACAGCTGCCCTGGGCCTTCTCTGTGTTTTGACTATTGCTCCTGAAGTTCCTCCTAGGACCAGAAGATAATTGTGGCTCAGGTTCTGGTAAGTTTTAATTGAAACATTAGTCCACCATTTGGGAAGCACAAATATGTCATGTTATTTTCACTGGAAGATAGTGCAGTGAGATAATATGTATTTATGTCCGGAAAATGTGATTTTTCCTTGGCCAGTAAGACAGCTTAGTGGATATGGATACTTAGATTCTTATATTTAAAGTAAAAATATAAATCAACAATTCCAGAATAAATGCCAAAAAATTGAACTTGGTATGTAAAAATACAGACATAAACCTATCAATCTGCATTGTGTGGTGTATATGTGAGTGTGTGTGTGTGTGTGTGTGTGTGTGTGTGTGTAGACTTAGGGAAGCTCAAAGAAACAACTCCTTGGTAATGCCAGCAGCATATTCTTTATATAAGCACAGGGCTCTCATAGCTTCTGGCATCTACTTGTCAGATCTTCAGGGCTCTAACCTAGCTGTATGATGAATTGACAGCATGGGCAGTCCAAATGTCAGTCTCTTGGTATATAAATTAAGGATAAAAATATATCCTTCATCAAAGATTAAATTAGGTGAAATGAAACAGTTGCAACAGTTCATAAAAACATTATTATTATTATTATTATTATTATTATTATTATTATTATTATCTCACCAATAACTCTAGAATTAGGAAATCAAAATTCAGTTAATTAATGATCACTACACTGTTTATAAACTCTGCATTTGCTACAAGAATATAACAAATTCAACAGAACATAATGACCTTGGCTGCGGATATCAGCAGGTCATCTGGGCTTCAGTTCTTTAGCTATAAAGAAACAATTTCTTAGAGTAACTGAGCTATTGTGTGCCAAGAGGCTCCCATCTTGAAGCAGAGCTGATAATAGCACTTAGGACTCCTGTGAAAGTTAAACAGAAAACAAACATAAGAAAATTGCTTTCTTTATCCTTTATCTCAGCATCTCTCACACTAGTTTGTGATCTCAACACGCAACTAGGATCACTTGAAATGAGGCAAGCTCGGCTGAAGATCCATGCCCACCAGATGGGCCTGTGAGCCTGTCTGTGCTGTGCCACTCCTGGGCAGGTGGGCCTGGGTTGTTTGTGAAAGGAGGCTGAACAAACCATGCTGGCAAATCAGTCAGCGGTGTTCCCCCATGGGCTATGCTTGGTTAAGTTTGTGCCTCTAGGCTCCTACCTTGTGTTCCTGGATTGACTTCCTTTAATAATGGACTGATGTGAAAGTGTAAACCAAATAACTACTCTCCCTTAAGTTGTTTCTGGTTGTGGTGTTTATTATAGGAAAAAAAGAATATTAAACACAGAGTACATTAGCTCCTAGTTACAGGATATTGTGATGAAGACGTCCTGACCTTGGGTTCCTAAAATAGAATTCAGTAATTTTTCGTGAGATTCTCCATTAAGGAGATAAGATTCTAGTTAAACCCTGTAAGGGCTTTAGTAAGAAAACAAGATGGAAGAATCATTACACTGACTTGTTCCTTCACAATTCTACTGAATCTTCAGAACCAAAATCTGGAGGGGCGTGGGAAATAGTGGTTCTTTTTAGAGATAGTTTTTTTAGATATAGTTGCTTTGACCGTACACTATAATTTGCTTTGCTGGTTCATTGTTATATCATCACCGCTACCCCATAGGTGAGGAAGCGGAAGACATTCATTGTTCTCTGAGCTAAGAAAGGATGCTCTTAGGTCCTGGGTTTCAGTCATCTTCTAAGAAGCCAGTGTTGACAATGTCCAGTCACAGAACGGAGTATATAATCAATATTCTCATGGGACACTTTTGTGAAGGAAGTATTTCTAGCCTCCTTCAGAACACGTTGTAGGATCTTCATGTCACATGTATTTCCTACCCTCTATCTCTCCTCTCTCTCTCCCCTTGCTATTTCTTCCTTCCCTTTTATGGTCCCTTTTGCAGTGTCAAAACACACACACACACACATACACACAAACACACACACACACTTCATATACATCTAGATTTCATAAATGTGAATAAACATACAGTTTTTGTTTTTCTGAGTCTGGCAAAACAATTATTTCCAATTCTGTTCATTTTACTGGAAATATAATGCTTATATTTCTTCTTATAGCTGAATAAAATGAAATTTTATGAATATATTTTTATCCATTAGTTTGTTGATTGAATATCTAGGTAGGTTCCATATTTTGGCTTTTGTGCAACAATAAACATGATTTACAGTGTCTATAATATAATGCAGAGTTTTTTAAGTAAATATCTAGGAGTGTCATGTTTGTGTCATATAGTAGTGGTTCGGTGTTTAATTTCTTTTTCTAATTTTGTTTTTTCAAGACATGGTTTCTTTTTATAGCCTTAGATGTCCGGAAACTCACTATGTAGACCAGGTTGCGGGATTAAAGGCATGTGCCACCACAATGCCCTATGTTTGTTTCTTAATATGTCACTCACATTGAGAATATTATACATCTTTAAAATGTATTTAAAATGTACTTGCTATTATTTGGCTCCTAACTCTTTTAACCCCTCCTGGATGCAGTTGTTGTTCCCTGTCCAACTTCATGGCTTTTTTTTTTTTTTTTAATCTACTGATTCTAGTTGGTGCTACTCATATGCTCATGGGTGTAAGTCCATCCACTGGATTGTGTTCAGCCTATCAGGATTCACAACCTTAAAGAAAACTTTCTCTCCCCTAATAGACACCAGTTGTTGATAACTCTTTAACTATGATGAAGTCTCCTGTAATTCTCCCCATGGTGGAATGTTTCCTGACTTGATCTGCAGATACTGTGCATGCAGTCAGGATATTGTGACTTCATTAGTTCAAAGATCCTGTCATGTTTGTAAGACCATATTTGTCACAGTCCTCTTAGGTCCTAGTTCTTATAATCTTCCCACCTTTTCTTTCATGATGGTCCCTGAGCCTTGAGAAGTGAAGTGATAAAGACATCCACTTATGGCTGAGTGAGAAATTATTCCCTGCCCTTTGGCCTATTGTGATTCTCTGCATTAATCATGCTCCAATGCATGAGACAGATTCAGTCCTTTGTTGAGGACTGAATGCTGTACTAATCTAAGGTCATAGAGATAAATATTTTGAAGGTAAGTTAGTGCTATGTCCATTTAGCAAAATAGTATGTTCTTACTTAAGGCCTATGAGTTCCTCGGTTATGAGTTCTTAACCAGATGCCAGGCAAGAGTATCTTCCTGTGGAGCATGCCTTAACAATACAATCAGAAAGTGCTTGGTTACTACAGACTCTTTAGATTTGTGTGTTTAACCTAGATTACCCATAAAAGTATGTAACTAGACAAATTATAATGGGAAAGAGACAGAGAAGAAGGGAAAGCTAGACTACGTAGTTATTCTATGAGTTAGAGAGAGATGGATACTACTTTTCCCAGACACCATAGATTATCAGACAAATGCCCAGTGCCCTATAAATGGTTGGTCAAGAAGGAGGATCCATTACAATCTCTAAAACACAAGAAAATCAAGAATTAGGAAGACCAACATGTAGATACTTCATTCCTCCCCAATACGTGGATACTTCATTCCTCCCCAAAATAGGGAATAAAAATACCCATGAAAGAAGTTGCAGAGACAAAGTTTGGAGCTAAGACGAAAGGATGGAAAACCCAGAGACTGCCCTACCCTGGGGTCCATCCCATAATCAGCCACCAAACACGGACACTATTGCATATGCCAGCAAGTACTTGCTGAAAGGACACTGATATAGCTATCTCTTGTGAGGTTATGCCAGTGCCTGGCAAATATAGAAGTGGATGTCCATAGTCATCTATAAGATAGAACACAGAGACCCCAATGGAGGAGCTAGAGAAATTACCCAAGGAACTGAAGGGGTCTGCAACCCTATAGGTAGAACAACAACATGAACTAATCAGTACCCCTCAGAACTCATATCTCTAGCTGCATATATAGCAGAAGATGGCCTAGTCAGCCATCATTGGGAAGAGAGGCCCCTTGGTCTTGCAAACTTTATATGCCCCATACAGGGGAATGCCAGGGCCAAGAAGTGGGAGTGAGTGGGCAGGAGAAAGGGTGGGGGGAAGGGTATAGGGGTCATTCAGGATAGCATTTGAAATGTAAATGAAGAAAATATCTAATAAAATTAAAAAAAAGAATGAGGATCCATAACACTACAGAATTATTCCTAGTATAGCCATTTTTCTCTTGATCCCTCACACGAAAGAATCTAATGCTGAAAACATGACATAGTTAAGTCACAGGAAGTGGAAAAGCAAAGCTGATGGACTAGAAGCCTCCTCTGTGATGGTTAGTTCTCATAGTGCCAGGAGGAATTCTATAGACTGGTATGTCACCAACAGTCTTTGCCAGCCATTAACGCTGGGTCTAGAGTAATGGCCGGCAAGACAAGATATACCCACAGATACAAGAACAGCCTGGGTGTTTATTTAGTGTTGTTATTGTTCATTTAATTTAATTTTATGTTGTGGCCCTGGGTGCTTTGAATTCTCTACTTAGACTATGTTGGTCTCAAGTCATAGGAATCTGCCTGCCTCTGTAGGGATTAAAGGTGTGTGCCACCATAGCTACTTTGTAATTAGGTTTTTTTTAGAAACAATCATACTGACTTCTGTAGTCGCTATCCTCACTGCTCCATAACACCACTGGAGTGCAGAAATGATCCTCTTCTCTTAGGTTCTCACATGCATGTGTGTCACGTCCTTCTTAACAGAACACAGCCATTCAGACTAGGACAGAGTTTCTCAACCTTCCTATTGCTGCAACCCTTTAATGCAATTGCTCATGTTGTGCTGACCATCCAACCACAAAATTGGCTTTGTTTCTATCTCATAACTGTTCTTTTATACTAGTATGAATTGTGATGTAAATATCTGTGTTACCCAACTTAGATGACCTCTGTGAAAAGGTTCTTTGATCCCAAAAGGATTTTGGCCCACAGGTTGAGAAACACTGGAATAGAATAAGATGGAGTTTCAAAGTAGTTTTAACTTATATTTCCTCATGGGTAGGGATACTGAACAACTTGGCCACATGAATTTATTTATTTTTTGAGATCTATTTGTTCATTTATTCAGTGAATGATCAGGCTTTTCAATGTTTGTTTTGTGTTAATTCTTTAAATTTCTTGACATGAATCCCCTGTCGTGTAATTTTCAAAGGTTTCTCCCTTTTTTGCAGGCTATCTCTTCTAGTATTTATTTCTTTTTCTTCCAGAAGCCATTTAATTTTATGTAACCCCATTTGTTGATTTGGAAAATATTTTTTGTGTTATTAAAGTCCTTTCCAGAAATTCTTAATAGTGTCTTTATTTTAAAGTATCTTGCACATGGTTTCTAAGAACAATTTCAAAGTTCTAAGTCTTCTATCAAGAGCTTTGAGCCATTTTGATTGATTGCTTATAACTGCCTAGATATCCTAAGACCTGGATAATTGTTTATATCAGTAAACATTGATCTGAAGACAACACTGAAGTTAAAACTATCAAGTCATCTCTCTGTTTTCCTAAATTTGCTAAATTCCTGAATGGTTTTTGTAAGTGAAGATGTGGTAAATCAAACAGGACTGCCCCATGAGTAGATAGGTTTTTTTTTGGAATCAAACAGCCAAGGTTATCTCTTGGAGGCAGAGAAGAATAGCTAAATAATTAAGAAGCCTTTCCAGTTTTATGGGGAGCAGGTTGAAGATGTGCAATCCAGAAGAGCCTGGAGATGCCCTGGGAACTCTGATATGTTGTAGGCTTGTATGGGTTGATCAGAAACCAGATACCCATTGCCAGAGGTAGTTGATTATAGGGGGCAAATGGGGAAACAATGGCTTTCCTGACAAACAGAAACCTACTTCACAGTTTTCTGAGGAACACTGAGTTCAGACTTTGTTTACCTGCTAGTAGCCCTTATGGGGTCAGATGCCAGCCTTATCTGAGTCCAAGCATTCACATGGAACATTGTCAGGGAACCACCGCACCTTAGATCTAACCGTTTTTAGAATAAAATATACTTTCCAAAATTTTATGCTAAAAAAGAAGTAAGCCACAAGGACAGATGGAATGAGAAAATCAGGGGGAGAATGGATAAGTAAAAAGACAGAGGCAGAAGGCAGAAAAAATAGAATTCTGAGGAGAAGATAGAAAAATGTGGACAAGAAATTAAGAAATAAAAACAAACAAAACAAAACAGAACAAAACAAAAACAAAAGAAAAATGCACAAAATGAGAAATGACATTGCCCCAAATGTACATTGGTAGTTAAATTCACAGCTGCCTTGTACTGCCCTATGCAGTCTCACCTTGGTGTCCAAACCTTTCCATTATGGAAGGGAGGGCACTTTTTTTCTTATTATTTGTAATCACCTCACAAAGTCATGAAACCTTCTCAGCAGACAGCTGGGCTCAATGTTGGAACTTTGAGACCCTATTATCACCATTTACCCACACAAGCATTTTCACAACTTTCTCCTTTGTCTACACAAATCTAGTACCATGTTTAAAGCATTAATACATATGAGGCAGATCATTTTATTAGCAACCAGCAGAGAAGAACCCCAGAACGGTATGACTGCTTTGTGCTCTGTAAGAGTTAACTCACTTAATGCACCTTCAAAAATCATTATTACCCCTGCTTTCCAAGTAAGAAAAGTGAGGCACTGACCACTTAGAAACATGCCCAAGACCACAGAAATTCTCAACAATCGTCAGGAGTCTGAATCTTACAAGTGTGGTCTTGCTTTGCTGCAGAATCCATCTTGCACCTATTATATGGTGAGTCTTTGGGGGAGAAAGAAGAGAAGACAAGTCATGCCCACTGCCTCATATCTTGGGAAAATCCTAATTGGAAGAGTAGGCAATTTAGCCAGGTAGTGGTTGAATACTCTCTTAATCCCAGCACTTGGGAGGTGGAGTCAGGCAGATCTCTACAATTTTGAGACCAGCCTGGTCTACTACATAGCAAGCTCAAGGACGGTCAAGGATACATAAAGAAATCCTGTCTCAAAAAACAAGGAAACAAACAAAAAAAAAGTAGGACTCCTTTGGTGACTTAAAGGATTTGAGTCTCCTCTAAAGGTTTTTTTATTGTTTTCTGGTCAATGGTGTATAAACCTACCTGAATGGGGAAAAAAAACCTCTACTAATAATTAGTAATCCATATTTTTGGTTCGATCTCAAGCTATAATAGACAAACAGTTCTTTCAGGGGATTCACATCTCTGAGATGCTTTCTTTGTCTTATAGTGATTTTCCCATGGTATTCTTATATTAGTTATACTTTCTTACTCTGATTTCTTTTATACAAATGTTTACCCTCAGTTCATTGTATTATTTATAATTGCTTACCCACAGCTTGTCTTGTGTTTGTTACAATTCCTTAACTTCAGTCTCCTTGCGGTAGTTTATAATGCCCTATCCTTGGGATTATTTTGAGACCTGAACATTGTAACTTTGGATGATAATGTTTCATAAACTTGAAATCATACAGTAACCTAGGGATTTCTATTACAAAAATTAAAAGTCTAAGAAAAAAGAATCAGATTTGTTGGTGCCTGTTGTGGATAGGCCTGATGCTGTTTGTACGTTGATGCTAATTCCACTCTCCTGGGAGGGGTTAGGGCCAAGCAGTGAGTCATACTCAGGTGACTTCATGTGAACCAATCACCTAATGAATAAAGGAGCCAATCACTGAGCGAATACGTGGGACTTCCGGGTTGGAGAGCGGAAGAGAGGAAACAAGAAAGAGTGAGGTCCTTTTGGACGGGGATAGCTTGAAAACAAGTTCTAACTACAAATGTCTCCTGATTTCAATGGCAGATCCATCAGGATTTGCCATCAGAGGATTTAGGATAAGGATTACAAGATTAGGATTTTAGTTGCTGCATCCAGCAACTGAGTTACCACTGTTAGGAACTAAGTTTGTGTGGTGTTTTCCTTCACAGAGTGGCTAGTAGAGATTCAAGAGAGAAAGGAACAGTGGCAACGCGTGGGTTTGACTGAAGTGCACCACAAAGGCTGTGGGGGATTTGAAGCACAAGGCTGGCATGGTAGCCACCTGCCAGTAGGAATTTTGCAAGCTCGGTGGTGAGATTATGGAGGACCGAGTCAGAGTCTCGGTCAACAGGTCAACTGTTGCCTGCCAGTGCAATACCTCTATTTGGACTTAAGTTCTTCTCAACAAGAAGAAAATCCTGTCTGGTACTGGAAATCAAACCAACTGCCCAAGCCTTGTGAAATCATGGATCTTGCAGGAGATCCTACAACCAATACTTTATTAAATCAACATATTCCCTAAGTACATTCTATATAATTGTTCTTATACCCCCAAACAACTATAGTCCTCACACCTTATCAAATAAATGTCTTGTTGCTACAGATGAAGACCATTACTAAAAAATGCAATCAATTAAATATGCAAAAAGTTGTGGAGCCCAACCCCTACAGACATATCTACTACAACACAACTCCTGAACTGAAGGGTCAGGGAACATTATAGAAGAGGGAGCAGAAAGATTGTAAGAGCCAGAGAATCAATAACTTTGCTGTGATATTGTGTCTTTTTTCTTTTCTTTTTTCTTTTTTGGTTTCTCGAGACAGGGTATCTGTGTAGTCCTGGCTGTCCTGGAACTCACTCTGTAGACCAGCCAGGCCTCGAACTCAGAAATCCGCCTGCCACTGCCTCCCGAGTGCTGGGATTAAAGGCGTGCGCCACCACGCCCGGCCTGATATTGTGTCTTTTAGGCCTGTTAGAAACTACACCCATAAAAACTCACCACCATGACTATTAAAAATGATCTGAACAAAGATGACACAAATAAAAATGCAAATGTTTTTACAAATCTAGGAGAAGACACCCTAACAATACAAAGTATTGTTACAAAGTATATTTGTAACAATATATTTATATATTTACAAAGTAAAATATACTGAGTATTAAGAGGAAATCTATAATTCTGATGATCCGGGATAGGGGATCATTAGGCTACTGAGGCACAAATGGGCGGGCGGGTGGGGAACACCCACATAGAAGCAGGGGGAGGGAAGAAGGGATAGGGAGCTTGTGGAGGGGAAACTGGGAAGAGGAATAACACTTGAAATGTAAATAAATGAAATAACCAATAAAAAACGAGATTGTTTTTTCTATGGTCAATACCATAGAATACCATCCATGCCCATGCAAAAAAGGAAGAGGGAGAGAAGACAAATTCAGTAATGGATATGTAAGCCATGATATATACTAATTCACAATGTACTGTACTTTTTCGATGCACAGTGACAGTTTACTTCATACTATAGGCAATCAAAACCTTGTATTTCTTTTTAACTCTATTCTATAGGTTTGTCAGACATTGTTATTAAACATTGCAGATATATTTCAGAAACAAAGAAAATGTAAAGCTTTGTAACACTCACTTTTCTTGTTACTGTGACCTGATAGCTTGACAGCAGGGAGAAAAGTTTAATTTAGCTCATAATTTTAAAGCAGAAAGGAAAGTGTGAGAGCTCCTGATGGCAGCACCATGTAACCTGGGCTCCTCACATCTTAATGGACCAGAAAGCACAGAAAACAGGACTGAAAATAATACCAGCCAGGTTATAATCCTCAATTATGCCTCTAAATGTCTGCCATTGGCCAATGGCTATGTCTGCCAGCCTGAGGCCCTGGGTCTCAAATGTTCACAGCCTTGCAAACCAGTGCTACCAAATGGGAACAAAATATTTATACTTGAACCTGTGTATGATATTTCACACCCAAACCATTAGAAGAATTAAATATTTTTGACAAAAATACTTAGTATTTGATTATACTAAATACTTACAGTGCATCTCAGCACAAAGGAAAACATATAAAATACTAAATTTTAATAGCACAATATCATATTTTATAATAACAAGCTATCTTTTTAAATTACTTTTGTGAATCTTATTTTGCTAATTTTTGGGAGTCTTTATAAGTGAAGGAAACAATTCTTATATTTGTCTCTAGTAATCTTTCAATGGTTTCGTTGGTAACAGTTCTGAAAGTAGGAACTACTTTTTAAATTTTGTGCTATGTTTCTGCTATTCCTATCATTGCTTTTATTGATATGCAATAATTATACATATACAGGATGCAGTGTCCACGTGTACTATGTGTAAGGATCATTAGCACTTCTTTCTTGAACATGACCAGACTCATTAGCACTTCTTTCTTGAACACAATCATTCTTTATGTTTATAAATGATGAATGTTTCAAATTCTTTATGAAATATATTGTAAGATTCACGATAGTGTATGACATGTCACCCCACCATGCTCTGGAACATTCTATTTATGTTTTGGTACTCATTAGCCTAGTCACTTCTAGATAATGTCCCTATCCTTCCTAGGCTCTTAGGACTATTACTCAACTCTCTACTCATAAAAATCTCCATTTCTAGCTTCCACATGTGATAGAGAACATGAGTCACTTGTCTTTCTTGACTTTGCTTACTCATCCAATAGAATCTTTCTCAGGAGAAGGTGTGTGTAAAGTCCAGCATGAAGCTACATGACTTCTAAATGCCTATTTTGTAGAACTGTATTGAGAAATATAGACATTGGGTCTTGTTAATTTTGATGTATGATTTTTTTTATTTGTAAGTTTTTTTTAATAATAAAATGCAAAACTTAAAAAGTAGCAGGTATATGTACGTATATGATCTTCACTCCTAGAATTATAGAAGAATTGAACTTTCCTCTTTGTCAACAATGACAATACCACAATAATAACAAACAAACAAACATAAACGTCGAGAGAATGGAAAATAATGATACATACTACTTTACTAGTTTTTTCTGAAGACTAGTCAACACTGCTTCTGTCTTCATTATTTTATATACCTGATAACATCTTCCATTTCCCCTTTCCTCTGTGAAGAATGCTTTCACTGTTTCCCAGATTCATGTTAAGAGAAAAACAGCAGCTGTTCTCAAAGTTCACCACGTTTTAAATGTCCATTTTTTAGTTGAAAAATAAATCTTCATCTTTATTGAAAATAAATAAATAAATAAATAAATAAATAAATAAATAAATAAATAAACATGTGTATTGAAAAGACTTCAAATGCCAGCCCTCAAAGGCTAACAGCCAACCGGAACCTTGTGAATCTCTCCCACAGCCAGGATCCAGTCTAGAATAGAATCAGAAATAAAGTAGGCCTGCCAGCTGGGCTATATTAACAGATAATGATATTCTACAGCTGTGGAGCACTGTGCGATGTAACAGGCACATGTACAATAATTAATACTTGATTCCACAGTAACCCAGAAATCTATTCCCTAGTAAACCCATCTTACAAATGAAAACACTGTTTCAAAAACAATGAGAAGTGTTAATATTTGCACTCTAGTCATTCTGACACCATGTTAACTATTCAGTTAATCTGTCTGTAGATTGCAGTCTATACCGAACTATGATTTATATTTGTTATGTTGTACCTAATTAACAGAACTGGTTTATTTATTTATTTCATGGCTGTCTGCATTTTTAAAACCCTATATAGTGTTATCAAGATGAACTAACCAACAAGGTTAGTAATATATCATATATTTTTGTGGGCAGAGTGCTCTTAAGATATGGATCTTACGTTTTGATATGCCATGGAATAATTGTGGGAAAAAGATAAAGGTTAATAACTACTTTCAGATCTAGTTGTCTATCTAAGAAGTAATGACTCTGCAAAAGGCAGACAGACTAGCCCACTTTGTGCTTTCTTTTGTACTTGTGATTTTAATCACTGTTCTTAGTTCATGAATGTTCCGCGTCACCATGGGTAAGATGAAGAGAGATGATGCTCTCTGTGCCCAAGAGCTGCCAAGATTTCCGTTTATTATATTTTAAATAATAGGCTAAAAAGGAGAAATCAACTGCATGCAGTACACATAAATATTTGTATTAGATCATAGAAAGAATGTTGGCAGAGCATGGTTGCTGTCCTGTGCTTCCAATTGTTGTTTATAGACAGATTGTAAATGCTTGTTAAAGAGATGCACTAAACTATCTTATCCATCTAAGGACTTGTACTTTTTAATTAAAAGCTTCGAGGAAGCCAATTTGTTAGATATTAAGTGGTTCACAGGATTTAAGTTGCTTCCCCATGTAACAAACCATCTGGAAGCTTTTGAATCTTAAGCTGCTCGAAATAAAGTAGAGTGAGGGTGAAGCCTTTGGATAGCACCAGTCTGGATAAAAGACTGTCTAACAGGACATCACCTTTGTCTCCTTTACCAAAGTGCCTGCAGCATCATGGACTTTGAAAACCTTGCAGGGCTGGTTAGGAAAGATGATGTCATATTTTTCGGGAAGTTTTGTAGGTTTAGAAAGTGGTTCCATTCCCTCCATAAGCTCAATATACTCTAGATATTTCTGAACTACCATTATTCATCTGTTGTCTCATCAATAAAACTTTGAAGATTCATATCTGAAAATTCACATAAGGCATATTCTGTAACCCTCTCATTGGCAGTGTCAATGTCAGAAACTCTAATCTTTCCTTGAAGTTTTAGTTAATGCTTTTAGGATTATACTATTCATTTTTGTGAATTGTATGAAGTAATTTGGAGTTATTTTTTTTTAACAATTTGTTAATAATTTATATATTGAATAATTAACAGGCTATTTTAATCATACCATTATGATAAATTAAATATTCATGTATACCAAATGCAGTAGATTTCTCATTTTTAGCCTCTTGTTTAAAAAATAATAAAGGCAGCTCTAGGGCACAGAAAACTTCATCTCTCTCTCTGTGTCTCACCCACGGTATCCCAGGACAGTCATGAAATAACAGTAGCCATTTGTCTCCAAGAGAGATTTGCTCTCAGATCTTGGCTGTTTTGTCTTTTATGTTTGTTGCTATTCTTTAACAAGGCTTCCTACCCTTACATATTTTACCTGATTTTTTTTATTGTATTATCTGTATAACAGTTACAAGCACTGCTTATGTTCTTATATTTACAAACTCTTGGTGCTTTACATTTTACTGAGGTCAACTTTCAGCCTCCCTAACAGCCTCCAGTAGGTGGCCTACAATCTTTAGAACTTTTAGGTAAAACCTTTGAAATGTGCAAACAGAGCTTCGACAAACCAACCAAAAGGCAAGAAAGGTAAGATGGCACTGGAGGCCTATAACCTGCATACCTGATGTTGCCACCAATACACTGAAAAGTGACTCTTGACTTGGCTTTCTTTGTTCTGTTACCATAAAAGTTTATCAAACCTTCACCATACTGGAGCACAGGACTTTAGGGTAACCTGATTCTGTGTTCCTGGGACATAGCCATACATAATAGGTCCAGAATATACACTCTTTCTTATCCTCTTTGACATGAGAGTTGTGTTTTGTTGTTGTTTTTACCTACACCATTACATATGGTAACAGCTTTTTCTAGATTTCTTAATAAATAAGTACTCTGACTTCTATAAAACTTCTGCTGAAAGCAGAAAAATACTTATGAAAATACTTATGAAAATTAATTATATCTAAGCTTCTGGCTCTTTCTAATAGTCTCTCTCACTAAACATTAACTTTTTATTGTTGAACCTTGATGTTTTGATAATTATATAAAACTTGAAAATTAATAAAATACCACAATTTGTTCAAGATGAGAACGTAAAATTTTGAAAAATTGCAGAAAAAAGTACTGTCACTGTAAGGATGCCCTGTTCTATCGAGATCACATGTGAGCAAAAAATTAACTTCGACCCTTTCCTCATGGATCTTTACCAATAGTATTCTGGGTGCCAAGAAAGCTATACATCTGAGCATAAATGCACAATATAAATAATGCCAAAATGGCTAAAAGTAAAGCTGATGATTACATTTTGCTGAATAGTCTCCTCAGAAGAATGATTCAGTGAAGCTCAAGAAATAAAATCATGTTCTTTGTCCACTCTGTTTTATGAAATTCCCAGGCCACATATTTTTTATAAGACAACCAGACCATGAAATAACTCAAAGCCATTTATATAGCTTCAGCGCTCTGAGGGTAGAGGGGCGTGGAGATTATACCTCTGTAGATCTTAATGGCCATGAGACTGGGAAGTGACTGAAAGGCCCACAAGAGGGTTTTATCTGATGCATCCCTCTGAACCAAATTCAGCTCATGGAGAATCCCTTACTCAAACCCAGGCTGCAATAGAAAAGACCAATTCTGCCATGCACAGAAGATTCTATGCCTTAGACTTGATTTTGTTGACTCAGAAAAACTGGTAGACACATTGGCAGAGGTTGGGAAAAGAGGATTCTACCCATCCAGTAGGACTTTCTTAGATGATGTGTTCTGTGAGAGTATGTAGCAGATTAGTGGTGTGGGAAACAGGCTTAGAGCAACGAAGAAAGGGGGTGGTTGCAAGCAGCTGGAGAAGACCCCTCTGTATAGGCCTCTCTAGAACTGAGTCTGGTTAGTTTAAATATGGAGCTGTGGAAAGAACTACAGCACAGATATAAGCAAACGGTTCAAAGTCATTGAAGTACAGCCAAGTAAATGCTGTGGTATTGATATGTGGTGTAGCACATATGGGGGTAAAATAGTCCACCATATGTGCTACAAGTTAAAGCAGATAGACTGTGCTAGAAAGCTGCTGAGCTCTGACTCTGAAGCAGACATCCTCCTCATGGGTTGCAGCTCAGTCCTTAGCCCGTGGCACTATTTTGAAGGCTGTGGAGTGGAACATTCTTATCAGAAGTACATGACTCGAGCTAAGCCTTTAAAGTCTATGCCTTGACCCTGACTCCAATCCAATTCTCTGCTTCTTGTGTGCCACCATGTAAATAGTCTCCACAGTGTGCTCCCTCCGTCAGGAGCTCCGTCACAGTTTGTTTGTTGCATGGTGAACTGAAGTTTCCATGAAAGCATTAATCAAGGTATAGATTTCCTCTGTACCTGTAGCCGTTGTTTGGTGTTTGGTCACTTCAATGCAAAAGTAACTAATATGACAATTACTGGTACTAAAATTCACAAAAGTCATAAAACACTTCTGTATCATAAGAGCACCAAGCTTCTTCTCAGGAACTATCACTTTTTCTCAGATGTCCACAAAAAAATGAAAAAGAACATTGGTAAATGTTTTACTAGATACTCAAGAATAGCTCCAGGAAGACTCATTTTTATGATGATGATGATGATGATGATGATTATGATGGTGGTGGTGGTGGTGATGATGATGATGATGATGTTTCCCTTTGAATTTCTGGTCTCCAGAATTCTTAAGCTTCTGTCATCTTCAAATGACTTACTCTGCTCAATTCATTCTATGCATGTAGATTGATTTTTTTCTGATCTCCAGGAGTTTCAAGTAAAATATTCTACTTGTATTATTTGAGGACTTAATGGTTAAAACTTATTGAAGGTAAAAAATATCATACCAAATTTAAATTCACTCCAGGTTAAACTTTCAGAAAGAGAATTCAATCAGAAAATTCTAAAATATATTTTAAATTTCTGATTTTGGAAGCTACCTGACAGTCCACTCATTTTAAATGCCTATGTAACTTTGATGTTCATGTCAAGCTAATCATGAATTGTTGACTTGTAGAGACATTAAAATTCAATGAAGACAATGTTTGAAAACATAAAACTGAATTATGCTGGATTAAATGATCTCTACATTTATGTTTGGTTGCGTTTTGTGAGAACAGATTTTGAGACACAGCATAGACTAAGCATGGAATAAAGAAAATAGACATGACAAAAAATTTCTACTGTCAATTTATCATATACACCTATCTTCCCTTCTTCCTATATAGACACACTTTATTCTTTGGCAAAGTTCTGATGGATGCAAATGTGGTCTACTATGAACCATGTCATCTAACTGCAGGGCAATAACACAAAGGACAACACCAGAAGCGAAGCACAGGTACTGTTCTCATTGGGGGATAGCAATTCATATACCAGAGAAGGGAATGAAAGATGACACAGAGACAAGTCTAATACATGGACCAGATGACAGACATCCTTAGAAAATAGAAAACCATCCCTCGTTATCTATATTTATTTATATTTTGTTGTTATAGGTGCTTTTACAAAAATTAAATGTTTTATTTCTATTTTTTATTTCACATACATTTTTCTTTAATATTTTCTCATTTCTGCTGTAAGTATGAGTCTTTCATAAATTCTGTTTTAGTCAAATTGATCAAGTTACACAGAGCAGTTCAAACACTTAGATGTATAATTTTTTTTTTACTTCTGTTCTCTTTACTTTTTATTCTCCTTATTACTTAAGATCTAATTTTGCGAGTCAACTTTGTCCTGTTCTCTGTCCCTTTCCTTCTCTCCTCCTCTTCTCCTCCCTCTCCTATTTACTCCTCTGCCCTCTTCTGCTCTCACCACAGGTCACAGGTTGACTTGGGGCTCGGAACTCTGGGCCTCAGCTTCCATGTAGTGAGAGTCTTTCTGTTATGCTAAAGAAATTTCATATTTTCCCTTTCCCTCTCAACTTCAGCTGAGTTGTCTCATTTCTTCTTCTTTTTTTTTATTTCCCCACTTTCCATTTCTGTTGCTTTGTTACTGTGGTTGTTTTCTTTCTTATCCTGAGTAACTAACATGTCAGTTGTACTAACAAGCAACATTTTCCTCGTTCTCATATTCTCAAAAAGCTATTGGAGTTAAGCGGTTTTAATCATCAACTTGAGAAGATATGGAAGCCAATAACAGATGTGCATCTGGGTAGGTCTGTGAAAGTATTTCATACATGGATAATGAAGAATATACTTCTCCAGGATGCGCAGCATGTCCTGTTGTCAACTGTGGTTTACAGCATACTAAAAAGTACATTGCTTTTCATCTGGCTGCCTTCATTCCTTGCTGACATTGACATTTGTTCAGTTTTTCAGTGTGTACTGAAGACCATTGGCCCTCCGGGTATCCTTTAGACTATCAACATCATATTTCAATTGCTGACTTACCCAGCTTTACAGACTGAGCATATACTGGGTTCTTAGTCTCTCTAGTATGCAATCATTGTTGGACTACCCACACCCTATTGTGTAAAGCAATCTAGTAAATCTTTCCTGTGATATTTATTCATTCTATTGATTCTGTTTCTTTAGATAATCCTAACTAATACAGATTGTGGTACCAAAAATGGTCCCTAAGAAACAGAATTGTAAGGAGGAGGAGTTGCTATAATGAGGTTGGCAGTTCCTACATCTGTCACTCAACTAAGCCTGTAATCACAAAGACTCTCCTGAAAGTGCAGAGATTATTGAGTGTGTTTTAACTATTCCAACTGTTTGCTAAATGCATTTGACATTACTGACTCACCACTTGTGAGGAGGAAGGAATTTAAACATTTGTGGAAAGTAAGGAAAATAATGTACCAGCTGCTTGTTTTTAGCATCTCTGGATAAAGTACCAAAGGGAAAAAATGACCTGAGATGAAACTTTCTAGTTCTAGCTGTGTATGATCAATTTAAAAGTTCTTAAATGTCACCTGGAAGACAGTCTTCTTTCCAGCAATCATGAGTGTAAAGTTGCTAAAATCCCAGTCCCCAACATCCTGTTGACTCATTTAAGATACAAATTTAGGTTCCAGCTGCAGAAGGTGTGGCCAATTAGCATATGGATGCGAATTCAAAACGAGTAGCATCCTGTATCTTGGGTTAGTGACAAGTGGGATGGAGATCAGGAAGAATGCTGACAAGCATTGAAGTTTTGGCTTCTGCTTGGTTAATTTTACCCAAGGAAAATCCTCATTTTTAACAGCAGGTGTGCCCCTGCCTGTACTCCCTGCAACATTGCTCTTGTATTTGCCTTTGTATAAGGGAAATAATTCTCCATCATAGATAGAGCCATTAAATGACCTTCTCAGAAAATATCCCACTCATTCACCATAAATCTTTACTTCTGGACCTGTAAGCAGAGTAAAGACTCAGAAAACTCCCTAAAGATAAGGTATGAAGTGTTTCTCATAAGGAGATTCATTATAACCCCACAAAACTTTATGAACTCCCAAATTCATCCAAGCAAAACTGTGAGGAATATGTGTGGGAATGATTTTAAAGTCAGATATATATATATATCTGACTGACTGAAATTTCCCCTCCCTCCTCTCCCAGTCGTTCTCCTTCCTCCACTCCCCTGCCCACTCCTCCTTTGTTTCTTGTCAGAAAAGGAAAGTCCTCCCATGTGATATCAACCAGTCATAGCTTATTAAGTTGCAGTAAGACTAGGTACTTCCTCCTCATCCATTCAGAGTAGAGGAGGCACCTAAAGGCAGGCAGCAGAGTTAGAGATAGCCCCTGGTGCACCTTTTAGGAGTTCTACAAGAAGACCAAACTACACAACTCTTAGATACGTGCAGAGGGCACAGATCAGTTCCATGCAGGTTTCCTGTTGGGCAGTTCAGTCTCTGTGAGCCTTTATGGGCTCAGGTTACTTGACTGTATGGTTTCCTTATGATAACCTTGATCCTTTTGACTCCTATAATCCTTCCCCCCCTCTTCCCAGGGATTCCTCAATCTCTGCCTAATGTTTAGATGTGGGTCTCTGCATTTGTTTCCATCTCTTGCTTGATGGCTCTCTAATGATAAATGAGATAAACATCAATCTATGAGTATAGCAGTATATCATTAGTAATCATTTTATTGATACTTTTCGATTTGTCTTTGGTTCTAGCATGGGTTTCTGGGCTATCTATTCTCTGGCTCTTGGCCCTCTGGGCAGTGTCTGAGGTGGGCTCCCTCTCATGGCATGGGTCTCAAGCTGAAACAGTCATTGCTTGGTCATTTCCACAATTCCTGTGCCACCTTACATCTTGTATGAATGAAAAATTATAACTTGAAAGTTTTGTGGCTGGGTTGTTGTCCTGGTCCCTCTATTGGAAGTCCTGCCTGGTTACAGGAGCTGACCTGTTCAGCCTCTATATTCCCCACTGCCAGGAGTCCTTAGCTAGGGCCACTCCCATCGATTGCTCAGAGTATCCAAAGCCCTAGGTTTCTCTTTGAGATTCATGTTCCCACTGGAGCGCTCCTTGATATGTAGCTTCACTGGGTCTGTGAATTGTAGCATGGTTATCTTTTACTTTATAGTTAAAAATACTTATAAATACATACCATATTTGTGTTTCTGGATCTGGGTTACCTCAATTGGGATGATCTTTTCTAGTTCCATTCATCGCTGGAAATTTTCATGGTGTCATTGGTTTTAATAGCTGAGCTGAGTAATATTCTATTGTATAAACGTAACACATTTTCCTTAATCCATTTTTTTCAGTTGATGGACATATATGTTGTTTCCAGTTTCTGGCTATTACAAATAAAACTACTATGAATATAGTTGAAAAAAAATGTCCTTGTGGTATGATCATACATACTTTGTATAAAAGCCCTGGAGGGGTAGAAGTGGGTTGTAGGGTTGACTGAATCCAAATTTGATTTCCAAATGTGGTTGTACAAGTTTACATTTCCACCACTAATGGACAAATGTTCCCCTTATTCTACATCCTTGCCAGCATGAAATGTGACTTGTATCTTTGATCTTAGCCATTCTGACAGGTGTAAGATGGAATCTCAGAGCTACTTTGATTTTGATTGCCTAATAGCTTAGGATGTTAAACATTTCTTAAATCTCAGGATAGCTAAAACAATCTTGTACAATAAAAGAACTTTTAGAGGTATCATCATTCCTGATATCAAAGTATATTACAGAGCAATAGTAATCAAAACCTTATGAGATTGGCATTAAAAATAGATACATTGATCAGTAGAATTGAATCAAAGACCCAGAAATAAATCCTATGGATACCTGATTTTTGATAAAGAAGCCAGGAATACAGATGGAAATATGCATCTTCATTAAATGGTGATGGTCTAACTGGATGTCAGCATATAAAAGAATGTGAATACATCCATATCTATCATCCTGCACATAACTCAAGTTCAAATAAATCAAAAACCTTAATATAAAACTGGATACAATAAACCAGATAGAAGAGAAAGAAAATAGTCTTGGACACATTGGTACAGGAGAAAACTTCCTGAATTGAACACCAATAGCACAGGCACTAAGAAATGGGACCTAATAAAATGAAAAGCTTCTGTAAGTCAAAGGACACGGTCAATAGGACAAAATGGTAACCCACTGAATGGAAAAAAATCTTCACCAACCTCATATCTCACAGAATACTGATATCTATAATATAGCGAGACCTCAAGAAACTATACATCAACAAAGCAAAGACGTGAATTAGGGTAGACCTAAACAGAGAATTCTCAACAAAGGAATCTCTAATGGCCAAGAAACACTTAAAGAGATATTAAACATTTTTGCCCATGATTTTTAAAAGGTGTTAGTTTTCACTGGTGGTATGAAGCTTGGGAAAAAAGATAGCTAACTGTGAATGAGCTGTAGATGCTTGATATACCTTAGTGTAGTGTTGATAAAGAAATGAACAAAATCAGGAAGATGGGATGCTATGAGTCTATCAACCTGTAGAACTAAATCTTCATAAGAGGTGGGTCCAGAACCGCTTCCCTAGAATTATAAGAAATTTAAAAAACCATATTGGTTAGCTATGTTTTTGTACTTTCCACATGAAAAGTAAAACAGTGGAAGAGAGAGTTTCTCAACTTGATAGCTTTAGTACTACCAAGTGAGTCCAGTTGGATACCAAAGTAAAAAAGGGTTTGTGGCTACACTGAGTAGTTCAAGGCTAGGTGAGTACAGATATCATGATGGAAATCAAAGGCAAAGTAATGTTCATAATTTTTACTTTCATATAGCTGTTTCACATTGGCTAGTAAGTCATGGTATTCTCAAAGTTGAATAGATAGGGAGATTAGTAAGTTATTGCTCAGTCTCTGTGTGGAGAATTTCTTATTTCAGAATAAATGAAAAAAAAAAGGTTCCCATGAATTATAATAGCAGGAAATCATTTACCTTCAACCAATATATTAACTTGAGACAATTTATAGACACAGAGCATTTGAATAAAGGGAAGGTCAGGCATCCTTGAGAAATAACCTGCTATGATATAAAAACAAAACAAAACAAAACAAAACAAAACAAAGTAAACAAAAACAAAAAAACTTTATCATTAACCTTTTCTTTGTTGCCATCCAGCAGCCATGGAGAACTGGATCTATCTGAAAATTAAAAAGGATGAAAATGAAATGAAAATTCTGGAAATGAAAAAGGATGGGGACTGCCATAACAGGTGAGGGAGTCATCTTGTGTCCTGGGTCCCTCAGAGCCAGTCTGCACAGGTGAGCATGCAGACTGCAGAAGACACACAGCTTCTGGAACAGGCCCCATTTTGGGCTCCAGACATCTGGTCACCTTCCCCACAAGAGGAGAGAGGTGGCCTCCTGGGAGGGCTCTGACCACCAGAGGAGGTGAGGGACCCATCTTATGTCCCAGGTCCCTCCAAGACCAGTCTGCACAGGTAAGCACACAGACAGTGGAGGGTGAGCGAGATGACTGAAGAAGTAACACAGCTTCTGACACATGTGAATGCACAGACTACAGAGGCAAGACATCTTCTGGGACAGGTCCTGTTTCCAGCATTCATCTTCAGCCAGGAGGCAGGTCTGAACGGCAGACCTCTGTGCACCTTCCCTGTAAGAGGAGAGCTTGCCTGCAGAGAGTACTCTGACCACTGAGGCACAGAAGAGAACTGGACTCCCAGGACTGCTGACAGAGGTTAACAGAATCACAGGAGGAAAAAGCTCCAGCCAAAGACAACTATAACAATTAACGCCAGAGATTACCAAATGGTGAAAAGCCAATGTAAGAATCTTTCTAACAGAAACCAAGACTGCTGACCATCATCAGAACCCAACACTCCCACCTCAGCCAGTCCTGGGTACCCCAACATACCCAAAAAGCAAGATTCAGGTTTAAAATAGGATCTCATAATGCTGGTAGAGGACTTTAAGAAGGGCATTAATAATTCACTTAAAGAAATACAGGAGAACACTGCTAAATAGCTAGAAGTCCTTAAAGAATTATAGGAAAACACTGCTAAACAAGTAGAAGCCCTTAAAGAGGAAACACAAAAATCCCTTAGAGAATTGCAGGAAAACATAACCAAACAGGTGATGGAATTGAACAAAACCATCCAAGACCTAAAAAGGGAAGTAGAAACAATAAAGAAAACCAAAAGTGATACAACTCTCAAGATAGAAACACTAGGAAAGAAATCAGTAACCATAGATGCGAGCATCAGCAACAGAATACAAGAGATGGAGGAGAGAATCTCGGGTGCAGAAGGTTCCATAGAGAACAAGGGCACAACAATCAAAGAAAATGCAAAATGCAAAATGATCCTAACTCAAAACATCCAGGAAATAGAGGACACAATGAGAAGACCAAACCTACGGGTAATAGGAGTGGATAAGAATGAAGATATTCAAATTAAAGGGCCAGCAAATATCTTCAAAAAAATTATAGAAGAAAACTTCCCTAACCTAAAGAAAGAGATGCCCATGAACATATAAGAAGCCTACAGGACTCCAAATAGAGTGGACCTGAAAAGAAATTCCTCCCAGCACATAATAATCAGAACAACAAATGCATTAATAAAGATAAAATATTAAAAGCAGTAAGGGGAAAAGGTCAAGTAAAATATAAAGGCAGGCCTATTAGAATTACACCAGACTTCTCACCAGAGACTATGAAAGTCAGAAGATCCTAGACAGATGTTATACAGAAACTAAGAGAATATAAATGCCTGCCTAGGCTACTATACCCAGCAAAACTCTCAATTACCATAGATGGAGAAACCAAAGTATTCCATGATAAAACCAAATTCTCACAATATCTTTCCATGAATCCATCCCTTCAAAGGATATTAAAGGGAAAACACCAACACAAGGATGGAAATTACATCCTAGAAAAAAGCAAGAAAGTAATCCTTCAACAAACCTAAAATAAGACAGCCGCAAGAACAAAATCCCAACTTTAACAACAAAAATAGCAGGAAGAAACAATTACTTTTCTATAATTTCTCTTAATAACAACGGACTCAATTTCCGAATAAAAAGACATAGACTAATAGACTGGCTACACAAATTGGACCCAACATTTTGCTGCTTACAAGAAACCCACCCCAGGGAAAAACACAGACACTTCTGCAAAGTGAAAGGCTGGAAATAAATTTTTCAAGCAAATGATCTGGAGAAACAAGCTGGAGTAGCCATTCTAATATCAAATAAAATTGACTTCTAACCCAAAGTTATCAAAAAAAAGACAAGGAGGGGCACTTCATACTCATCAAAGATAAAATCTTTCAAGATGAACTCTCAATTCTAAATATTTATGCTCCAAATGCAAGGGCAGCCACATTCATTAAAGAAACTTTAGTAAAGCTCAAAGCACACATTGCACCTCACACAATAA
>NC_034611.1:12533767-12621525 GCF_900095145.1 Mus pahari | reverse complement strand
TCAGAAATGAAAAGGGAGACATAACAACAGACCCTGAGAAAATCCAAATCATCATCAGATCCTATTACAAAAGGCTATACTCAAAAAAACTAGAAAACCTTGATGAAATGGACAAATTCCTAGACAGATACCAGGTACCAAAGTTAAATCAGGATCAGATTAATGACCTAAACAGTCCTACATCACCTACAGAAATAGAAGCTTTCATTAGTAGTCTCCCAACAAAAAAAAAGCCCAGGACCAGATGGGTTTAGTGCAGAGATCTATCAGACTTTCAAAGAAGACCTAATTCTAACTCTCCTCCAACTATTCCACAAAATAGAAACAGAAGGTACTCTACCCAATTCATTCTTTGATACCTAAACCACACAAAGACCCATCAAAGAAAGAGAACTTCAGACCAATTTTCCTATGAATATCGATGCAAAAATACTTAATAAAACCCTCACAAACTGAATCCAAAACACATCAAAATGATCATCAATCATGACCAAGTAGGCTTCATCCCAGGGATGCAGGGATGGTTTAATATACAGAAATCCATCAACGTAATCCACTATATAAACAAACTCAAAGACAAAACCAGATGATCATCTCGTTAGATGCTGAGAAAGCATTTGACAAAATCCAACACCCCTTCATGATAAAAGTCATGGAAGATCAGGATTTCAAGGCCCATATACATATACCTAAATATAATAAAAGCAATATACAGCAAACCAGTAGACAACATCAAACTAAATGAAGAGAAACTCAAAGAATCCCACTAAAATCAGGGGTTGGACAAGGCTGACCACATTCTCCCTACCTATTCAATATAGTACGTGAAATCCTAACCAGAGCAATTCAACAACAAAAAGAGATCAAAGGGATACAAATTAGGGAAATGACACCTTTCACAGTAGTCACAAATAATATAAAATATCTTGGTGTGACTCTAACTAAGGAAGTAAAAGATCTTTATGATAAGAACTTCAAGTCTCTGAAGAAAGAAATTGAAGATCCCAGATGATGGAAAGTTTTCCCATGCTCATGGATTGGCAGGATTAATATAGTCAAAATGGCTATCCTGCCAAAAGTAAACTACAGATTACTATCCCCATCAAAATTCCAACTCAATTCTTCACTGAGTTAGAAACAGCAATTTCCAAATTCATCTGGATTGATAAAAAACCTAGGATAGCAAAAACTATTCTCAACAACAAAAGAACCTTTGGGGGAATCACCATGCCTTACCTCAAGCTGTATGACAGAGCAATTGTGATTAAAAACTGCATGGTACTGGTACAGTGACAGACAGGTAGACCAATGGAATGGAATGGAAGAGCCAGAAATGAATCCACACACCTATGGTCACTTTATCTTTGACAAGGAAGCTAAAACCATCCAGTGGAAAAAGAGAGAGCATTTTCAACAAATGCTGCTTGCATAATTGGCAGTTATCATGTAGAAGAATGCAAATTGATCCATTTTTATCTCCTTGTACAAAGCTCAAGTCTAAGTCTATCAAAGAACTACACATAAAACCAGAGACACTGAAATTTATAGAGGGGCAAGTGGGGAAAACCCTCGAAGATTTGGGTACAAGGGGAAAATTCCTAAACAGAACAGCAATGGCTTGTGCTGTAAAATCAAGAATTGACAAATGGGACCTCATAAAATTGCAAAGCTTCTGTAAGGCAAAAGATACTGTCAATAAGACAAAAAGGCCATCAACGAATTGGGAAAGGATTTTTACCAATTCTAAATCTGATGGGACTAATATCCAATATATACAAAGAGCTCACAAAGCTGGACTCCAGAAATTCAAATAACCCCATTTTAAAAATGGGGTAGAGAGACAAAGAATTCTCAACTGAGGAATACTGAAGGGCTGAGAAGCACCTGAAAAAATTGTCAACATCCTTAATCATCATGGAAATGCAAATCAAAACAACCCTGAGATTCCANCTCACACCAGTCAGAATGGCTAAGAACAAAAATTCAGGTGACAGCTGATGCTGGCGAGGATGTGGAGAAAGAGGAACACTCCTCCATTGCTGGTGGGATTGCAAGCTTGTACAACTACTATGTAGGCACCACTAAGAATTGGACTGAAGAAGCATTAGAACATTCTTTTGATCCAACTTTGAAGGACACTGGCAAAAAGAAATCTAACCATAGGCAAACTTAGTACTGTGCACATGATAGTTCATTTTGCTTGCATAAATTGTGACTAGGGTGTGAAATCCTTACCTGTCATTAGCTGATTCTAGGTAAGGCTGTTTTATCTTACTGTAAACATTACCTGGTTCCTGTCAGTCCTTTGAAGGCATTCCTCTGTTTGTGTCAGATTCTTTAATGTGCCTTGCCTGCTATGACACCTACTCCTTTGTTTTCTGTATTATATAAGACTGGTATTTGCTTTTTGAAAAATTACATTCAGATACAACACTCCCTTGTGTCTGTGTCTGTTTGTCACCCTTTTGCATTGCTAACTCCATGCCCGCCTGTAATGGGAACCCCAAAATTTTTTCTGTGGATTGAGAGAGCCCAACTGGGCATGATCCACTTCAGATACAGCTACATTGGTGTTGCCAATGCTTTAGAAAACACTGGGGAAAAGACAAATGTTTTTCATATTGCCTAAATTCTCAGAGATTTTCTTTAGATTTTTGACATTAATGTGGTTTATGTACATTCAGAAATATTTAAAAATCAGTTAATATGGAAGACATCTTACAAACTCACTTTTACATGGCATTATGCTACAAAGGCTTAGCTTGTACATGCTAGGGTATGGATAAAACCCAGTTGAATTTTTCTACATACTGTCTTAACTAAGTTCACACTATGTTCTACCACATGACATCATAATTTTTCTTCTCAAATTTGGCAGTCACTTTCAGTATCCTGGTATTCTTGTACTGTATCTCTAGGAGCCAGACTCCTGAAAGTTTTCTGTATCATATCTTTGCAGTAATTTAGAATGCTCATGATTGTAATTGCCTCCAGATCAAAAGCCAGACTAGCAAGTAGTATGAAAATCCAAGACCTATCTAATTTTTGTTTCAATAAAATGCACTTTTACTGGAAAAGTAAAATATAGCCTTGGGATAAAAATACAGAAAAAATATATTCCAAGCTAAAAGAACTAGAATGAAAGCAAGGGTAACAATCTAATATCTGACCAAATGAATGCCAAGCCAAAATTGGAAGACATAAAGAGGTTCATAGTAAGGGAACCATCCATAGAGGGCATGTTGTTCCAAATGTATACATGCTGAACTCTAGCACACTCAGGTTCCTTAAACAAATACTACTAGGTATAAAGGTGAAGGCTGACCTAAACACAAGAATCTAGGCAGAAGTTAACAAAGAAATGTCAGCATCAAATTACTTATAGATCAACTGGATTACATATTACATATTATTAGATCCAACAGCCACAGAACACATATTCTCAACAATTTACTGAATTTTTTCCCAAAATATAGCATACTTTACAACATAAGTTCAGCCTTAATAAATTTGAGAAAATTGAAATAATTTTCAGTATTCTATATGGCTATAGTATAATAACATTAGAAATCATTAACAAGAAAAACTAAAGAAAGTGTATTAAATGAAGACTTTGTGTTTGTAGAATAGTATCTGAGGAAAATCAGGACAGAAAATTTACAGTTCTACAACTGAATAAAAATGAATGGAACATATAAGAATCTATAGGTTGTAATAGGAGTAGTTCATTATAAGTACTAGAGGGTAGGCAGGATGGATAAGCAGGTAATTTGGGTGCATTTAAAGGGATGATGTAGCATCATAGTGCAGTAGAATTTCCTACAATCTATGATGGTGAACCCAATGAGTACTCTTATTAAATGGGGGATACAGAGTATCAACTGGCCATTCCTTGTAGTCAGGTAAAGCTTCCAGTGTCAGACTGAGTTGCATTTGATTGAGCAAAATTAGCCAAAGGGGATCCCATGCAAATTCCCATACAAATGAGTTTGTTGTTAGGGCAATGGTGGAATAGTACTTGTGGGAGTAGTCAAACAATGTCTGACTTGAGTCAAGGCCCACTCCAAGAGAGGGAGCTCATATTTGACACTGCTTGGCTAACCATAGACCAAAGATTAGATAGTCCAGGGATCTGGGTTAAAACCAAACACCACTGGACTGGTAAAACAAAACAAAACAAAACAAACAAAAAGTAAAAGCAAAAACACACACAAAATGATTCCTAATAATATTCTGCTGTACTCATATATTCAGTCATCATCAGAGAACTTTCCACTGGCAGCAGAAGGAACTAGAGTCAGAGACTCACGGGTAGATGTTAGGTGGAGTAAAAGTACAAATTGGGGGTCTCTATCAAAGGCCTATCCTCAGAGCCCAGGGAATCCCAAGTTAGAGGACACGGAAAGAATGAAATAGCCGGAGGGGATGGTGGGCACCAGAAAAACAAGACTCTTTGAATCAACTATGGTCATATGAGTTCACAAAGGCGGAAGCAGTAAGCAAAGAACCTACCTGGGTCTGCAACAGGTCTTTTGTTTATCTATTATAGCTATTAGCTTAGTATTTTTATGGAAATTTTGACTATGAGAACAAGTGTGTCTCTGACTCTTGTGCCTGCTCTCGGGACTCTCTTTCTGCTGTTGTGTTGTCATGTCCCACTTCAATATAGTAGTTTTTGTTTTATTGTATTATATTTTATTTTCCCATAATTGGTTGTTTTATTTATTTATTTATTTATTTATTATTAGAAATTTTCTTCATTTACATTTCAAATGCTATCCCCTTTTCAAATTTCCTCTCTGAATGTCCCCTGTACCCTCCTCCCACCCTGCTCCCCAACCCACCCACTCCCTCTTCCTGGCCCTGGCATTCCCCTGTACTGGGGCATATAATCTTCGCAAGACAAAGGGCCTCTCCTCCCATTGATGGGCAACTAGGTTATCTCTTAAAAGCCTGATCTTTTTCTAATGAGAGACAGACTGGAAATGGATTCAGATCAGGGAAGAGGTAAGGAGAAACTGGAGGATAGAGGGAGGGTAAACTATAATTGTTATATATTGTGAGAACAAAGAATCTATTTTCAATAAAAGAAAAAATAAAACAATAAAGAAACAAAATAGATAATAATCAGACAATTGTTAGAAAATATTTTTAAAAGTATGAACTCGAAAATAGAGAAGAAATAGATGTTTATTGCTAATGATTTTAAATATGATATTATGTAGAAGTCAAAGTATATAGGGAAGGAAGATGTATATCAAAAGGGGGATGGGTAGAGAAAGGAGAGGATGTAAGGGATGAGTGGGGTCAAAGTGTATGATATGCCTAGTTGAAAATGTCTTTGTGAAGTCCATCAATATATACAATCAATATATCCCAATCTGAAAGAGTAGCTGTTAATTAAAATTAATTAGACATGTGTAAAATAAACAAGAGGCCTAAATGGCAAAAAGTATGACTGGAGTGGTGATAATACACTGGATCCAACAGAAGAGAAAGTGAGGAAGAGACGCAAACATACAGACACAGGGAAATGTTCCAGAATGGAACACCAATGGCTCAGTTTCTAAGATCAACAATTGGCAAATGGGACCTCATAAAATTGAAAAGCCTCTATAAGGCAAGGGACAGTGTTAACAGGACAAAACAGCAAACTACAGATTGGGGAAAGATCTTTATCAACCCTACATCTGCCAGGGCTGGTATCCAAAATATACAAAGAACTTAAGAAGTTAGACTCCAGGGAACCAAATAACCCTATTAAAAAATGAGGTACAGAACTAAACAAAGAATTCTCAACTAAGGAATCTCTACTAAAGGAATGTTCAATATCCTTAGTCACGAGAGAAATGCAAATCAAAATGACCCCGAGATTCTACTTCACACCACTCAGAATAGTTACGATCAAAACCTGAGGTGACAGCAGCTCCTGGCAAGGATGTGGAGAAAGAGGAACACTCCTCCATGGCTGGTGGGACTGCAAGTTGGTACAACTACTCTGGAAATCAGTCTGGTGGTTCCTTGGAAAATTGGACATAGTACTACCCGAGGACCCAACTATACCACTATTGGGCATATACTGAAAAGATCCTCCAATATATAACAAAGACAGAAGCTCCACTGTGTTCATAGCAGGCTCTTTTATAAAAGCCACAATCTGGAAACAACCCAAATATCCCTCAATGAAAAAATGGATACAGAAAATGTGGTACATTTACAAAATGGAGTACTACTCAGCTATTAAAAACAATGACTTCATGAATTTTGCAGTCAAATGGATACAACTAGAAAATCCTAAGTGAGGTAACCCAAACACAAAAGGACACGCATGTTATGTACTCATTGATAAGTGGATAGTAGCCCCAAAGCTCAGAATACCTATGATACAACTAATAGACAATATGAAGCTTAACAAGAAGGAAGACCAAAGTGTGAATGGTTCAGTCCTGCTTAGAAGAGGGAACAAAATAATCATGGGAGGCAGAGGGAGAAAGGGACCTAGGAGTGAAAGAAGAGGGGGAGGGAAAGTGGGGCAGGATCAGGTATGGGTAGAGACAGGAGAGATGTCTAGATGGTCAAGAAAATGAATAGAAATATGTGGGAGTGGGGATAGGTAACTGGGGGAAGTCACTAGAAAGTCCCAGGTAAGCCAGAGGTTCCCAGGACCCAATAGGGATGGAATTAGCTGAAATACCCAACAAAGGAGAGAGTGAACCTATAGAGACCATATCTAGTAGATAGGCACAGCCCCAGTTGAGGGACCAGGCCACCCAACCACCTCAATTTTTTCTCCCAGAATAGTTACTGTCTAAAGGAAACACGGGAACCACCACCACCACCACCACCACCACCACCACCACCACCACCACAAAAAGCACAGACTGAAGGAATGGCCATCCAGAAACCACCTTACTTAGGAATCCATCCCATCTGTAGACATCAAACCCTGACACTATTGCTGATGCCAAGAAGTGCTTGCTGACAGGAGCCTGATATTGATGTCCCCTGAGAAGCTCTGTCAGGACCTGAATAATATACATGCAGATTCTCAAGGCTAACCATCAAACTGAACCTGGGGACCTCAATGAAAGAGTTAGGGGAAGGACTGAAGAAGCTGAAGGGGATTGTAACCCCATAGGAAGAACATCAATATCAACTAACCAGACCCCCACCCCCCACCCCCACCCCCACCCCTGAGCTCCCAGGGACCAAACCACCAAAGTATATATGGGTAGGTCCATGGCTCCAGCTACATATGTATCAGAAAATTCCTTGGCATTAAAGGGAGGGGAAGCCCTTGGTCCAGTGGAGGCTAAATGCCCAGCATAGGATGATCCTACAGGGGTAAGGTAGGAGGGGTAGGTGGGTCTGGGAGTAGTACCATCTTGGAAGCAAAGGGGAGGGGGTATGGAATGGAAGGATTGCTGAGGGGAGACTGGGAAGTGGAACAACATTTTAAATGTAAATAAATAAAACCACCAAAACAAACCAAAACAAAAACCGAAAACAACAATAAAACCCAAAACAAAAAACACACCTGTCAAAATTAAGTAGCAGCAACTTCTCTTAAAGAACCACAAAAACAGAAGGAAAGAGAAGAAATCAAAATAGTGTTGCCCTGCCATCTCTGCTCTCACCTTCATCAGACCTATTGAGCCTCAATCATACAGCTAAGCTTCCCTTCCCCCACCCTTCTTCCATGCCTGCTGAGTATTCTGGATCAAGTACAGCTGTCCTGAGAAACCCACTATCCCAGGGGCACCTTCATTCCCCTGCCACCTCTCCTCCCACTTTCATCAGATCTGTTGTGTCTGAACCGTACAGGTAGCCTTACCTTCCCCCACCCATCTTCCCTGCACACTGAATCATTTGGGCACTCCAAACTTTCTTGAGCAACCTACTAGCCTAGGCAGACATCCATTCTCCCACCCCCTCTCTGCCCAACTTCATTAGATCTGCAGCTCCTGAAACACAGATCTGCAGATCCTGAATCATACAGACTGGCAGATCCAGAACCATACAACCCAAGGATACTCATGAGAAGCCTGCCACACCAGGGCCTTCAAGGTTATTCTTCCTGTTAGCTTTTCTTCTAGGCTCTGCCCAACAGTTTCCTAGCAACAGACAGGTACAAGAACTGTTTGACCTTTCTCTGCATTCTGACAGTCCCTGCTCTGCCCTCTCTTTGGCCTCTCTCCCTTCTTTCTCCAAAAGTTTTCAGCTGGCCTCTTCTCTCTCCCCTTTCTCTCCTCTCTCCGTCTCTGTCTCTCTGTCTCTGTCTCTCTGTCATTGTCTCTCTCTCCTTCTCGGTTCTCTCTCTTTCTCTGCCTCTGTTCCTTTCTTAAATCCCTTTCTCATGCCCCCAAGTTAACTTGATTTTATACTAGACCCATCCTATAGCAGGTAAGTCATGGGGGCATGCCTAAGCATGGGGCCGCTAAGGCATACCCTCCCACTGCATCATAACATATGTATCACAAAACATATTGATCCACACCAGGAAATCTGGAATACCACAAGAAGATCCAATCTAATAATAATAAGATACAGCAAGTTGAAGAGTCCCAGGACCAAGCCCCAGAAAATATTCTCAACAAAATCATAGAAGAAAACTTTCCCAACCTAAAGAAAGAGATGCCTATAAACATACAATAAGCTTATATAACACCAAGTAGATGGGATCGGGGAAAGAAAGTCCTCATGGCACATAATAATCAAAATGCAAAATCTACAGAACAAAAAAATATTAAAAACAACAAGGGAAAAAGTCTGGGTAACATACAAAGACTGACCTATCAGAATTACATCCAACTTCTCAACAGACACTCTAAAAGCCAGAAGGACCTGGGCAGATATCTTGCAACCTCTAAATAAAACCACATGTTCCAACCTAGATTACTATATGCAACAAAATTCTCAACCAACATAGAGAAAAGGTATTTCAAAAAAAATCCAAATTCAAACTGTATCTATCCACAAATCAAGCTCTATAGAAAATTCTGGAAGGAAAACTTCAACCCAAAGAGAATAAGTACATCCAAGAAAATATAAGTAATAAGTAATTCCATACAAGCAAAAGCAAGGGAAGCACATACATGCACACACACAAATACCACCAACATTAAAAGAATAGTAAATAGCAATCACTGATCATTAATATCTCTCAACATCAATGGACTCGATTTCCTAATAAAAAGACACAGGCTAGCACAATGGACACAAAAAGAGTAACCATCATTTGCTGCATATAAAAAACACACTCCAGCAATAAAGATAGACACAGAACCTCAGAAAAAAAAATTCCAAGCAAATGGACCCAAGAAGCAAGCTGGAGTAGCCATTCTAATATCTAATAAAATAGACTTTCAACCAAAGTTAATAAAAAAAAAAAAAAAAGATAGGGAAATCCTTCATACTCTTCAGAGGAAAAAAATTCTACCAAGATAATATCTCAATTCTGAACATCTATGACCCAAACACAAGGGCACCCACTTTTGTAAAAGAAACATTGCTAAAGCTTAAATCACACATAGAACCCACACATTAATATTGGGAGACCTAAACACCCCCAAATCACCAATTGACAAATTATTCAGATAAAATTAAACAAAAAATAATTAAACAGACATTATGAATGAAATAGCCCTAGCAGACATCTATAAAATACCTTACCCAGCCAGAAAAGACTATACCTTCTTCTCAGCACCTCATGGATCCTTCTCTAAAATTGACCATATACTTGGTCACAAACCAAGCCTCAATAGATACAAGAAAATTTAAGTACATCTTGTATCTTATCAGACCACTATGGATTAAAGCTACACTTCAATAGCAAAAACATTGGAAAGCCTACACACTCATAGAAATTGAACAACTCTCTGCTCAATGATCTCTGAGTCAGAGAAGAAATAAAGAAAGAAATTAAAGACTTTCTAGAATTCAATGAAAGTGAAGGAACAAATACCCAACTTTTCTGTTGTTTTATTTTATTTTTCCGAGACAGGGTTTCTCTGTATAGCCCTGGCTGTGGTGGAACTCACTTTGTAAACCAGGCTGGCCTCGAACTCAGAAATCTGCCTGCCTCTGCCTCCCAAGTGCTGGGATGAAAGGTGTGTGCCACCACTGCCCAGCCAAATACCCACATTTATGGGATACAATTGAAGCAGTGCTAAGAGGAAAGTTCATAGCACAGTGCCTCCATAAAGAAATTAGAAAGTTCTCATACTAGCAATTTAAAAGTACACCTAAAAGTTCTTGAAAACAAACAAACAAAATAAAAACAAACAAAACAAGCAAAAAACTCCAAGCACTGCAAAGAGGAATAGAAGGCAGAAAATAATCAAGATCAGGGCTGAAATCAATCCGAAACAATGAAAACTATACAAGGAATCAAAGAAACCAAGAGCTGATTGTTTGAGAAAATCAACAAGGTAGACAAGTCCTTAATCAAATTAACCAAAGACCGGGAGACAGTACCCAAGTAAACAAAATCAAAAATGAAAAGGGAGACATAACAGCAGGCACTGAAGAAGCTCAAAGAATAATTAGGTTTCTTTTTTTTAAGCCTGTACTCCAGAAAATTGGAAAATATGAACAAAACAGATGATTTTGTATACTGATATCACTTAACAAAGGTAAATCAAGACCAGGTAACATATTTAAACAGCCCTATAACCCTAAAGAAATTAGAGCAGTCATTAAAAGTCTCCCAACCAAAAAATGCCCAGGGTCAGAAGGTTTTAGTATAGAATTTTACCAGACTTTCAAAGAAGAGCTAATACCAACACTCCTGAAAATATTCCACAAACTAAAAACAAAAGGAACACTGCCAAACTCATTCTATGAAGCCATAGTTACCCTGATTCCTAAACCACACAAAGACACAACAATGAAAGAGAAATTCAAACTGATTTCTTTTATAAATATTGATGCAAAAATACTTTCAAAATACTTGCAACTGAATCCAGAAATACATAAAAACCATCATCCATCATGATCAGGTCAGCTTCATCCCACAAATACAGGGATGGTTCAAATATGAGCATCCATCAATGTTATCTACCATAGAAACAAACTGAAAGAAAAAAAATCACATGATCATCTCATTAGATGCTGAAAAATCCTTTGACAAAATCCAACACCCCTTCATGTTAAAAGTATTAAAAGATCGGTGATAGCAGAAGATGGAAAGATCCCCCATGCTCATGAATCAGTAGAATTAACATAATAAAAATGGCCATCTTACTAAAAACAATCTATAGATTTAATGCAATCCTCATCAAAATACCTACATAATTTTTATAGACTTTGAAAGAGCAATTCTCATCTTCACACTGAAAAACAAAAACCCAGGATAGAAAAAAAAATCCTAAACAATTAAAGTACTTTGCAGGAATCATCACCCGTTCTCAATTGTGCTAAAGAACAGCAGTGGTAAAAACCTGCATGGTATTGGTACAGAAACAACCAGGTTGATTAATGCAATCTAATCAAATACTGAGAAATAAACCCACACACGTACAGATTTTGAAAAAAACAAAACAAAACAAAAAAACCCAGCAAAACCATAAAATGAAAAAAAAAAAAAAAGAAGAAAGCATTTTCAACAAATAGTGGTGATCTAACTGGATATTTATGTGTAGAAGAATAAAAGTAGAAGAGAAAGTGGGAAATATATTTGAACACAGTGGTTTAGGAGACAAATTCCTGAACAGAACACCAATAGCTCACAACATCTCACAAAGATACTTGCTCCACTATGTTCATAGCAGCTTTATTAAAATTAGCCAGAAACTTGAAATTACTTAGATGTCCCTCAACTGAAGAATGGATAAAGAAATTGTGGTACATCTACACAATAGAATACTATTTGGTTATTTAAAACCAAGACATCATGAATTTTGCAGGAAAATGAATAGAACTTCAGATATCATCCTGAGGTAAGCCAGTCCCCAAAAGTTATGCATGGTATACATTCACTTATTAGCAGATAACAGCCATAAAATACAAGATGCTCATGCTACATTCCACAGACCCCAAAAAGGCTGAATAGGAAGGAGGCACAAACAGGGATGCTTGAGTCTCACTTGGAAAGGGGAATGAAATGGTCTTGGAAGGTAAATGGAGGAAGGGAACTGGGTGGGAAAGGGGGTTGGGAGGGGTTTATTGCAGGGAGGGACAGATGGGATGGCCAGATGTCCATGAGAATGAATATAAATGTGCAACTCTAATAAATTATGTATAGATATTACATATAAGTGGGATAGACATTTCCACCTTATTACTATTAGTCAGGAAAATACCCCGACAAACATGCCCATAGGATGATCTGATGGAGACAATTCCTCTCCTGAGATTTCCTCTTCTTGATATGTCTAGGTTTGTGTCAAGTCAACAAAAACCCACTACTGTACTTTCCAAATGCTGTATGGGAGTTCGGCCTTTAGGACTTGCACTGGAAATGCAATGCAGGTGCCACAAGTCTAGATAGAGTTGCTTGGCTCATTATAAAATTTATGGGCTTGTGATTTCATCAATTACACAGATTTAGCTAAGGGGTTTTCCTATCATGAGGAGAACTGTTACATAACTGTAGGACAGAAATACTTGATGATTCAATTTAAGTTAAACCATATAAAATTATACTGTGAATATTTTTATATTGGAATGCCTTAAAAAGTATATATCAAGAATGTAACTAGTTGTTAACAACTTTATTAAATTATGTAAATCATGTTGAAAGTAAAATAAATACCATACCATAAACAGGTACCCATAAGTGTGTGAATTTATATCTGCATCCTAATTCTATTCCATCAATTAATATTTGTGTTTTTATTACTGTACCATCTGTTTTTACTATGGTATCTCTGAGATATAACTTAAAATTAGGGATTGTAATATCTTCACTTCTTTTATCATTTGTATTATTTTGCTATTCTGGTGTGTGTGTGTGTGTATGTGTGTGTGTGTGTATGTGTGTATATGTGTGTGTGTGTTTCCAGCTAAAATTTAAGATGTTATTTTCACTTTCTCTGAAGATTTCTCTGAAGATGTTATTTTCACTTTCTCTGACTCAATTTGGAATTTTGATGGAGATTGTGTTGAATCTGTAAAATTATTACTTATTTACACTATTAATATGTGATATATTTAACATATATTTTACAGCTTTAACCAATATAAAGGTATATCCCAGCGACACTGAGCACACTGACAGGACTGTGCAGATATTAACATTCCTTCTAAAAATGTTACCATCCTAAGAACAAGCTGTGTTTATTCTCCTGTTCTCTCAATCCTCCAGTATTTGTAGTCTACAATCTACTTTCTATCATATCTATTTTTGACTTTTCCTGTAAATTAATTTTTTGAACTATTTGTATTTGCCACTGTCCCTTTCACTAAGCATAAGGAACTGGTGATGCTAACTTGGAAGGAGCCCAGGTCACAGGGTCTCAAGCCTAGTCATAGAACTAGGGGAAACGAGAGAATGCTCAGTATGGGAGAAATGGTCTTCCCCAGGAGAGAGCCCCTCAATCATTTATCCAATACCACAACGTCACTTCCAAGATCTTATAATACAGATAACACGCAGATGAAATAGATTCGATCATTATTCAAATATTTAAAAACGCAAGGTCATGAAGTTTAGAGAAAGCAAGGGTTTGATGGAGGAAAAGTAAAGGAGGAAATGATGTAATTATAGGTTCAAAAATATAAAAACTATTTCCACATTAGTCTATGTTGTAGAATGTACTAGAAGCCCATTCCTGCTTTTCAGGATGAGCAATACTTCATCTCCTTGAGAACACACTTGATTTCTTACCTGGCACAGTTAATACCTCTTTTCTTAATTAATGTTTTATCTGATGATTAAGTAAAAAATGCCATTTATAGAAGCCGTTTAGTATGAAGAAAGGATTATCTATTACATGAGAGGGATAGGAATGGCAGTTAGAGAGGGTAAGAATAAAACAAGCCTTTGCATGCTGCTTTAGTGCTTGGAATCATCATGTCTATCACATGTTTCAAAGGGAGAATGCGTGAATGTGAGAACTCAAACATGAAGCATCTTGATTATCAACATAAGCCACGTAGTTTACTATACATAGCTGCAGCCTCAAGATCACGATGAAGGCGAAACAGTTAGTGGCAGCAGAACCTGGCTTGAATGGCTCAGTTCTGACTTTGATCTTCACCCATTGCTCCTGCTTGGCAATGAATTCCTGGAGAGTTCACCACATTTACCATTGTTTTTTTTTTTCCTGTAGCTCTATGCCTGCATGAGTACTATCACAGAAACATGTTTCTATAATGTAAATTAAATGCATTTATGAGAAGTGGAGATTAAGAGGAAGGCTGAGAAAATGGAAATATCTTAGGAAAATTATTTCAGAGAAGCAAACATTGCTTTCTTTCTTTCTTTCTTTCTTTCTTTCTTTCTTTCTTTCTTTCTTTCTTTCTTTCTTTCTTTCTTTCCTTGCCTACTGTTTTTGTGACTTTTGTTTGCCTGGGGCGTTACCCTCCGGAAAGTGACTTGAAAAGAGTAGACTTTTCTCTTAGCTCCTTGTCACTGTCAGTTAATGGGAATGGACAGGCTGCTCAGAAAGAATGAGGAGGTTAGAAAATGTATCATGGTCCAGTGAAGGTTGTTACTGCTAGGATGAAACTTGGAGAAGCAAGGGTTTATTTGGCTCCCACATCCTGAATCACAGTCCACTGAGGGGAGCCAAGACAGAAGCTCACACTGGCCAGGAACCTCCAGGCAGGACCTGATGCAACGTCCCTGGCAGGTGTTGCTTACTGGTTTCCTCCCCATGGTTTGCTCAGAAAGCTTTCTTGTGGAACCAAGCAGGGGCAACCTAAGGACAGCCCTACTCACAATGGGATGCCCTCCCATTAGTCACTAATTTAAAAATGACCTAGCCAGTGGTTCTTGTGTTTCCTAATGCTGCAAACCCTGATCTTTTACTACAGCTCCTCATGTGGTGGTGATCCCCAACCATAAAAGTATTTTTGTTGCTACTTCATAACTGTAATTTCGCTATTGTTATCAATCATAACGTAAATAATCTGTGTTTTCTGATGGTCTTTGGCAATCCCTAGGGATCAAATAGGTGTCAAATAGGGTCATTTAACACTTGCCTCAAAGGGGTTGTGACCCACAGGTTGAGAACTACAGCCTAATAGACTTGCTGATAACCTGGTATAACGCAGGCATTTTCTCAATTGAGCCTTTGTCCTCTCCAGTGACCCTAGCCAGCACAATCATGAAGTGACAATGTAAATACAGTTGATCCCCGGTTGTGTCTGAAACTGAAGTTGGCTGGTGAAGTTTATCTCCCTCTAGTTATTTTTTAAATCAATATCTGCCTTTATTTCAACAGTAATGTTGGAGATTGTCGAAGAAAAGGCAATGACTGTATCATATTGTAATTTGAATATTTTATATGCATTTACAATTTTGTGGATTCAGTACACAAATCCTGTCCCCTTTAGTTTTGATGGCATATATAGAGGATGGTTTGTTATATAATTGCAATGGCCCCACTGGCACTGACTTTCATTGGCCTGGGATTCCTTTTGCGGAATCAGCCCTTCTCTCTACAGCATGGTCTTCTAAATATCTCACTTTCCCTTGGTTGGAGCAAGACTAAGGATTGCAGCAAGTTTTGTGCTTAGATTTGCCTCTTGAATCAATGTGATGGTGACACATGACAGTTGGCATTATAATTTGTGTGGTTTGGATACAGTTTGTGTGTACTCCCAAGTTTCACATTCTGGATTGTGGTGTTGTTTGGATTGGGAGTAAAAGCATAAGATGGTGCCTAGTAGCACTAGGTCATAAGGCACTGCCCTCAGCAAAAAGTCATGCTGATTTCTATATTGAGTTATGTGACGAGGTCGGGTGGAGGGGCTGGGTTTTCTGCAGTTTCCTACCTTGCTGTATGTCCTCTTCTGTACATAATCTTATCACTGTGATGTCATTTGCCATGAGGTCTTAGCCAGAATTGAAACACACAGGACCATGCAATCATGAACTTCAAATTGCCAATGCTATTGATCTCAGTAAACTTCTTTGTGAATGACTTAAGCTCATATTTTTTTCATTACTGCAACTTAAAATGAACTAATATATACCTTAACCCCCTCGATCCCATACACTATCCAGAGTATCTGTCTATTGAGTTCTAGTATGCTGTCTTGGTCCCTTCCTATCACTTCTTTAATATCAGTTTTTAATATATATTGAATAAGAATGAAAAATTGTAGCTAACAGGAGTTATTGTTTTAGAAATTTCCCTGACAACTGTGTGAAATTGGAGACCAACCAAATGAAAAAACAAAAGCTGTGTATCCCGAGTTTGCTGTAACAAGAAACTTAGCCACTATCACTGGAGTTTAGTGTGGACCTCAAAAACAGTCAGAGAAGGAAAGCATTGAATTAGATGAACAGAACAACCAAGTGTGCCTTGAGGGTAGGCGACTGTCCAGATGAGCTAAAGGTGATTAACTAGAAGTAGGGGAATTGTATAGGACTAGTTAGGTTAAAGTTTGTTCCATCTTGTCATTAAGTAACAGGTAGAAACTAGCAAAACATGGATGGTGGTGGGAGGAATTTGTTTTCATTTCTGGGTATTTTCCTGAGGTTTCAAATTCAGCACATGGGAGATACCATCTCAGCCATGTATGTTATGGTAATATAATAGCCAAGTTATGAAACCAACCTAGGTTCCCTTGGTAGATGAATGGATAAAGAAAATGAAGTTTTAGGCATCAGTAAAGAGTGACAAGGCTGGAGAGATGGCTCAGTAGTTAAGAGAAACTGCTGTTCTTGCAAAAGTGATTTCTAGCACCCAATTCAGACTTCTCCTGAGCACCTGTAACTTTAGAACTGAGTGAGCTGATACCTAGTTTTGGTCTCCACTGGCAACACACACACACACACACACACACACACACACACACAAATATAAAACTCTTTATAAGTTTCATTTACAAAAAAAAGTGTGTGATTAGAGACCATTATATCATTCTATATATTACATTCAGAAAGGCAAGTATCACATGCGGTCTCAATCTAAAAGCGTGTTACAAAAACAGAAGAGGGGTATTTGCAGAGAGAAATGGGACCACTAATAGGAAACATGTGTGAACAGGAAAGGAAAACAGGGTAAATAAAAAATAGGGCAAAGTTCATAATACATTTAATACATATGTGTGAAGATAGCATGATGAGACTCATTGTCATATGGGATAATAAAAGCGAACAAAACAAAAACAGGAAAAGTAAAGAGGGACCATTAGGGACTAAGAAAAGGATCAGTATGTGGGATATGATGAGAAATAAACACAATCGAAGTATGCTATATGCATGCTCACCAAAATAGTACAGCAGAACCCTCTTTGTATATTTAACATACAGTAATATATGCAAAAGTTTAAAAGTAGGAGTACTAGCATTTATGAGTCCAGTTCCTGTCTACTGGGACCATTACCACCCAGGCTGTGTTAGTCTTGGAGATACAGAAATGACAGATAAGAATTCTGCTGTATTCAGTCCACCTGTGGGCTAACTGTAGTCTCCCAACTTAATATCTGTTTTATTGATATTTACAACAGATCTCTCTTGTTTTGTTTGCTTAAGCTGTTACTGTTATTTATGATGCAAATGAAAAGAAATTCTAAGAAATGCAACTTTTGAGAACAAGAGTTTTAATTTCAAATCGCATTCTTTGTTGCTTCAATGCATGAAGATTATCTTTTCATTACTCTTTTAGTCTCCAAATGCATATGATCAAGGCTGACACTTGAAAAGATTCTTCATTCTCTTTAGGATCATATTTTCTATTTCTAAATACATTTAAAAACAAGTCTGAAAAATCTCAAATAGGTTCTCTGAAATTATGATCAAGATATTTTTTTCCCAAATGTGCAGTACATCAGACATTGCTTAAAATAGAGACCCTGGGCCCCACAGCAGGGTTGATGCAGCCTCCTCCCTGGGCCTGGGCTCTGCTGTGCCTTGTTGCCTGGCTGGCTTATGTAGGTATATTCTGACTGAACTTTTCAACTACTGGTTGGGAACTTCACTGCCTCATATTATTAACACCTACCCCATCACGCCATTCACCACCTTTGTACATGTTCCCTTTAACAACATGTGTACACTTACATTTGAAGCAATTGTGCAGATTGGAAATTCATAGATTTATAATGGTGATATATGGGTAGGTTTCATCCACATATTCATATATTGCTCAGCAAAAAACCCAACAAACAAACAAACAACAACAACAACAACAACAAAAACCTAGTAAAAGGGACAGGCGAAGGCAAAGCATGTAGGTCACAGAATGCTCCTCCTGACATTACATACCTTGACAAAGGTCCTGAGCCCAGACCAAGTGTCAACAGCACACATTCACAATGTTAGGAAGCTCAAGAAAGAGCAGAGTCATGGGGCACCTGAAAACAATGTTTACAACATCTCCAATTCTAATTTAATGAGAGGATCCACTTTAACAATTTAACCCCAGGATTTGAAATAAAATAACTTTGCTCTAAATTCTTTTGAAGCCTAACAGTACAAAGGTGGCTGAAATTTTCTGGTACTGTGTCAAACAATAATTCTCTCACTCCTGCCTGAGCTGCTATTGCCTGAATGTTAATTAGAGTTCCAGTCAAGGGAACCCCTGACAAGATTCACACAGTGGACATGCAAAACAAAGCAGGACTTACATTCTGGTCTCAGTGGAGATTGGTGCTTCCAGGAGAGTCTTGCCATGACTGCTTCTACATATCCTGAATGTTTCAAAGAGTTTCTATAAACAAGGAAATCACTACATGCAGGTGGATGTGTACCAATTCCAAACCCCTGTGATCTCACAACCATGGCTCCAGGAAACTGTGGATCTTCGCTAGATGTCATGATTACTTTCCAGAACCCTGACACCTCAGACATGAAGGTCTCAGAATACGTGCAATAAAAAAGGCCAGGCACTGTTGAGCTGCTTCAAACTCAAACACCAAATTCACCTTAATTCAAGAGGGATTGGTTCTATGGATGTTCTAGTTCCGTATTAAAAAATGATGATAGTACTTATATAGTTTCTATGCATTCCTACCCTTATCATTTATAGTACTTTAGGTGAATCATATTATATAAAATACTATTATTGAAATATAGGCATGTTTTCTGTAATACACACATAATTATAACACGGAGGTAAAAATAGAGGTAGAAATTCATTATCAGACACTGAAGAAAAATATTAACTCAGATCCAGGACTAATTATACCTAATATTATGTAAATACTCCATGAATATCTACTACATTATTCTTTAAAGAACAATGACAAGAAAGACCTAGATTTATTTGGCAAAGAAACCATTTTTCCCCAAAAGCTTTCAGTGAGAGATTTGTTGGAGTCACATGTGTATATATACAAAGAGAGGCTAATGATTTATCATACACACAATAAATTCTACAAAGAATATCCTGTAAACTTGTTCCCTGGGTATTTCTTATAACACAAGTGACACACGTATGATGCTTTTTTAGGGATCTTAGAGTAGGTCACACTCTAATGCCATGATGCTAATTCTCAGAGGAAGCAAGTGAGTTGAGAGACCTGTACCTGAACGTGTAAATCATATTCAGGATAGAAAGCCACTTTTAAAATGTTCTAAGGTTCTGTATCCCAGTGTGATCTATCAGCCCAGACTCTGAAATGTGTACCTTAAAGACTGTAGTACACTATTGGATGTAATAGTGTGAAAATAGTTATATAGTTTTTATAAATTAAAGCAGACTCGGTCTCATGTTGGCATATTTTATGGTCTGACCTAAATGAAGTATAGCATGGATCACATCAATGGAGAAACATAAAGTTCAGATTAGAGCACTGAGTCACAGGGGAAACATGGAGGGGGCACTGCTTTTGCTGCAGGTGGTTGATGTAAACAAGGGATGCGGTAGTCCGGGCTGGTTGCTCACAATACCCAACTCAATACATTGCCAGCACGGAGAGCCATTGTCTCTCATGGGATGCAGGCCAGAATGGTTAGTATTGTGCTCAGGTAAATTTACAGTTTCCCCATCTACATTTTCAGTGATATCTATTTTACTACATATTTTATCTTGAAGTCACAGTAAACTTTCAGCCATACTTGAATGCATTGCCACCTATGTCCTTGAGGGCCTCTTCACTCTGCACATGAAATTTCTGCTTGTGTATTTAATATATATAATTTGAAATTACACCTTCTCTTAAACTCTGGTTTTCTTAGCACACCTAAGCAGGGCTTTCACAGGCACAGTGTCACTTTGGCATTTATGAAGGATGAAGTCTGCTCTGCAAATCTTTGTTTCAATCCTAATACATTAAAAAAAAAAAAAAGGTAATTGAAGATGTGTAGATGTATCTTCTAAATACTGATACTGAAAGGAAAATTTTTATCCAATTGTAAGAAAGGTCAATTTAAGGAGTTTCAACTTTTAAGCCTCTCCTGATGTCATCTTTAGTTAAGGAGTTAAATGTCCTCTTTTCAAGCAATGGTGACCATGATTAGCAGTGTATCTAAGATAAAGGTGATTGAAGATTAATTTACCTTTTAAAGTATATAAAACAAGTAAGTACTTTGACAAATCTGTACTTGCAATCTGTTTTGGAAAGTCTACTTTTAGGTCATCCTACATTTTCAAACACTGGGAAAGGGCATCCACTTAGAGCTTTACATTTCTTTATCGCTGTAGTTTCATTTTATAATTTGAATTATTTCAGTGTTTTATTTTTATGTTTATTATTTATTTATTTATTTATTTATTACCTATTCACTTTACATGTCACTCATTGCCACCCTCCTCGTCAGCCCCTCCCATAGTACTTCCCCTATACCCCATCCATTTCTCCCCTGAGCAGGTAGGGGTCTCCCCTAAGTAATTTCACACCCTGGCATCTCAAGTATATGCAAGATTAGGCACTTCCTTTCCCACTGAGGACAGAAAGAGCAGCTCGGGTAGAAGAACATATCCCACAAATAGACAACAGCTTTTGGAATAGCTCCTGCTCCAGCTGTTCGGTAACCCACATGAAAACCAAGCTGCATATCTACTACATATGTGCCAGGAGGCCTAGGTCCAGCCCATGTATGTTCTTTGGTTAGTGGTTTGGTCTCTGAGAGCCCAAAGGTTCCAGGTTGGTTGATTCTGTTGGTTTTCCTGTGGAGTTCCTATTCACTTAGGTGCTGAAATCCTTCCTTTTATTCTTCCATAAGAGGCTCCATCCACTCTTTGGTTGTGGATGTCTGCTTCTGCCTTAGTCAGTTGGTGGATGGAGCCTTTCAAAGAACAGTCATGCTAGGCTTCTGTCTGCAAGCATGTTGAGTATCATTAATAGTGTTAGGGATTGGTGCTTGTACATGGGTTGGGTCTCAATTTTGGGGCAGTTATTAGTCGTCCATTCCCTTACTCTCTGCTCCATCCCCTGTGCCTGCATTACTTGTAAACAGAATAAATTTTGGATTGAAAGTCTTGTCGGTGGATTGGTGTCTCTATCTCTCCTCTCTGACTACAGGATGTGGCCTCTTCAGGTTCCATATCCCCAATTTAATGAGTCAGAACTAAAGACACCCCCATTGATTCTTGGGTACCTCCTTCATCCTAGGTCTCTGTCTCATCCTGGAGATGCCCACCCACCTACCCTCACACCTTCAGTTGCAGATTTCCATTCATTTTCATGGCCATCTAGTCATCTCTCCTGTCCTTTCCCACACCGGATTATGAATCCCCTATTCCCCTTCCCATTCTCCTCCCTCCCCGTTGCATCCCTTTATCCGCCTCGTATGACTATTTTATTCCCCCTTCTAAGTTAGATTTAAGATTTCTTGCTTACGCCTTCCTTCATGTTTACCTTCTTTGTGTTTGTGGACTATAACATGGTGTCTGTATTTTATGGCTAATATCCACTTATAAGTGAATACATACCATACATGACCTTTAGAGACTGGATTACCCCACTCAGGATAATATTCTCAAGTTCCATCCATTTGCCTGCAAAATTCATGATGTCTTGATTTTTAATAGCTGAATAGTATTCCATTGGGCAGATGTACCACATTTTAGCTATCCATTCATCAGTTGAGGGATATCTAGGTTGTTTCGAATTTCTGGCTACTTTGAATAAAGCTGCTGAGAACATAGTTGAGTGTCTCTGAGAGAGGTTGGAACATCTTTTGGGTATTTTCCCAGGAGTGGTATAGCTCCGTCTTGAGGTACAACTATTTCCAGTTTTCTGAGAAAATGCCAAGTTGATTTCCAAAGTGTCTGTACAAGTTTTCATTCCCACCAGCAATGGAAGAGTGTTCCCCTTGCAATTTCATAAGGTCCCATTTATCATTTGTTGATCTTAGAGCCTCAGCTATTGGTGCTCTGTTCAGGAACTTGTGTCTTATACCACTGTGTTCAAAGGTATTTTCCACTTTCTCTTCTGTGAGATTTAGTGTATCCAGTTTTATGTTAAGGCCCTTGATCCACTTGGACTTGAGTTTTACGCATTGGGATAAATATGGACCTCTTTTTATTGTTCTATATGTAGAGATCCAGTTAGTCCAACACCATTTGTTGAAGATGCTTTCATTTTTCCCATTGTATGGTTTTGGTCTACAGCCAGATCCTAAAGCAGCATTTTCTCAATTGAGGTGCTTGCTTTTCAGATCACTCTAACATTTGTCAAGTTGATATAAACCTAGCCAAGACAGTTACAATGTATCACTTCATCTTCTTATCATCTTATCAACACATATTATTTTCTCCTTCCTCTACTACAGTCTGTAAATTCTTTCTGTTATGTATACATTTGATAAACAAGTTTTCTTCTCAACTTGCTTTAATCTGCTGTTATTCTCCCACAGAATCAGGCTTAAATTTTCAGTATTGTGCTTTTAATTTTTAAAAGTCTTGTATTGTTGGTTTTCTCTTCGATATAATAAATTAATTTTATAGCTTCCCATTTCAACTGATATTTTCTGTCCTCCAGCTTATTTTTTGTAGTATTTGGTTTCAAGAATAATTACTCTTCATTATTATTATTAAAATCTGTATTACTTCTTTAATAATTTAAGACAATGTGTTTTAATCATACTCAAGCCTCTTCAAACTCCTCCCATATTCACCCCTTTCTCTGATTCACCCAGATTTGGATCAAATTTTTGTACATATCCATTGTATCCAATTTGTGATGGTTATACATATTCTGTGATGTGTGTCAATTTGCTGAGGCACTGTGGTAGTTTGAATAGGAATGGCTTCCACAAATTCATGTGTTTGAATTCACTTCATGGGGAATGAAGCTGTTAGGAGGTATGGTCTGGTTGGAATAGTTGTAATCTTGTTGGAGAAAGTGTGTTACTGTAGGCACAGGCTTTGTAGTCTCATATATTCAAGTTAGGCCTAGTGTGACAGTTGACAGTCTTCTTCTGCTGCCTGTGAATCAAGATGTAAAATTCATTTTCTTTGTCTTTTCTTTTTTTTTTTTTGTGGTTTTTTGACACAGCAATTCTCTGTGTAGCCCTGGCTGTCCTGGGACTAACTGGTAGATCAGGCTGGCCTCAGACTCAGAAATCTACCTGCCACTGCCTCCCAGGTGCTGGAATTAAAGGCAGGCACCACCACTGCCCAGAAAGATATAGAATTCTCTCTCTCTCTCTTTTAAAATCTTTTTTATTAGATATTTCTTTATATACATATCAAAAGGTATTCCCTTTTCTAGTCTCCTCTCCAAAATTCTCCATCCCTTTCCACCTCTCACTGCTTACCAAGCCACCCACTCCATCTTATTGGCTCTGACAGTCCCCTACACTGGGGTATATAATTTTCACAGGACAAAGGGCCTCTCCTCCCATTGATGACCAACTAGGCCATCCTCTACTACATATGTAGCTAGATACATGAGTCCCAGCATGTGTACTCTTTGCTTGGTGATTCAGTCCCTGGGAGCTCTGGGGGTTCTGGTTAGTTCATATTGTTGTTCCTCCTAGGGAGCTGCGAACCCCTTCAGCTCATTGGGTACTTTCTCTAGCTCCTTTATTAGGGACCCTGTGCTTCCTCCAATATATGGCTGTGAGCATCTACTACTGTATTTGTCAGGCACTGGCAGAACCTTTCAGGAGACAGCTATATCAGGCTCCTGTCAGCAAGTTCTTGTTGGCATCCACAAGAGTGTCTGGTTTTGGTGGTTGTTTATGGAAAGAATCCACAAGTGGTCCAGTTTCTCGATGATCATTCCTTCAGTCTCTGCTCCAAACTTTGTCTCTGTAATTGCTTCCATGAATATTTTGTTCTGCCCTTCTAAGAAGGATGGAAGTCTTCCTCCTTCTTGAGTTTCATGTGTTTTGCAAATTGTATCTTGGGTATTCCCAGCTTCTGGGCTAATATCCCAGTGAGTGCATGTCATATGTGTTATTTTGTGATTGGGTTACCTCACTCAGGATGATACCCTCCAGAACCATCAATTTGTCTAAGAGCTTCATAAATTCATTGTTTTAATAGATGAATAGTATTCCATTGTATAAATGTACCACATTTTCAATATCCAGTCCTCTGTTGAGGGACATCTGGGTTATTTCCAGCTTCTGACTATTATAAATAAGGCTGCTATGAACATAGTAGAGCATTTGTCCTTATTNCATGTTNGAGCATCTTCTGGGTATATGCCCAGGAGTGGTATTGCTGGATTTTCCAGTAGTATTAAGTTAGCTTTTCTGAGGAACCGCCAAACTGATTTCCAGAGTGGTTGTACCAGCTTGCAAACCCACAAGCAATGGAGGAGTGTTCCTCTTCCTGCACATCCTCACCAGCATCTGCTGTCATTAGAGTTTTGGATCTTAGCCATTCTGAGTAGTGTGAGGTGGAATCTCAGGATTGTATTGATTTGCATTTCCCTGAAGACTAATGATGCTGAACATTTTTTTTAGGTGCTTCTCAGCCATTCGGTATTCCTCAGTTGAGAATTATTTGCTTAGATACAGAAACAGGAAATCCAAAACATCATCAGATCCTACTGCAAAAGCCTATACTCAAAAAACAAACAAACAAACAAACAAACAAAAACAAAAAAAAAAACTGAAAAACCTGGATGAAATGGAAAATTTCTAGTCAGATACCTCGTAAAAAATATTAAATCAGGATCATATTAATGATCTAAACAGTACCATATCCCCCAAAGAAATAGAAACGGTCATTAATAGCCTTGCAAACAAAAAAGCCTAGGACCAGATACGCAGAGTTCTAGCAGACTTCAAAGAAGACCTAATATCAATACTCCTCAAATTATTCCACAAATAGAAAAGCAAGGTACTCTACCCAATTCATTCTATGAGGCCACAATTACTCTGATACCTAAACCACACAAAGACCCAACAAAGAAATAGCACTTCAGAGCAATTTCCCTTATGAATATAGATTCAAAAATATTCAATAAAATTCTTGCAAACTGAATCCAAGAACACGTTAGAAAGAACATTCATTATGATCAAGTAGGCTTCATCCCAGGGTTGCAGGAATGGTTCAATTTATGGAAATCCATAAATGTAATCCACTATATAAACAAACTCAAAGAAAAGAAAACCATACGATTATCTCTTTAGATGCTGAGAAAGCATTTGACAAAATCTAACACCCATTCATGATAAAAGTCTTGGAAAGATCAGGAATTAAAGGTCCATTCCTGAATATAGTAAAAGCAATATACAGCAAACCAGTAGCCAACATCAAACTCAATGGAGAGAAACTTGAAGCAATCCCACTAAAATCAGGGACTAGACAAAGCTGCCAACTCTCTCCCTACCTAGTCAATATAGTACTTGAAGTCCTAGCCAGAGCAATTAGATAACAAAGCGAGATCAAAAGGATACAAATTGGAAAGCAAGAAGTCAAACTATCACTGCTTGCAGATGATGTGATCTTATACTTTAGTGACCACAAAAATTCCACCAGAGAACTCCTAAACCTGATGAACAACTTCAGCAAAGTGTCTGGATATAAAATTAACTCAAAACCATCAGTGGCCTTCCTCTACACAAAGGATAAACAGGCTGAGAAAGAAATTAGGGAAATAACACCTTTCACAATAGTCACAAATAATATAAAATACCTGGGTATGACTCTAATTAAGGAAGTGAAAGATCTGTATGATAAGAACTTCAAGTCTCTGAAGAAAGAAATCAAAGATCTCAGAAGATGGAAAGTTCTCCCATGCTCATGGATTGGCAGAAAATTGGCAGGATTAGTAAAAATGGCTATCTTGCTGAAAGCAATCTACAGATTCAATGCAATCCCCATCAAAATCCCAATTCAATTCTTCACTGAGTCAGAAAGGGCAATTTGCAAATTCATCTGGAATAACAAAAAACCTAGGATAGCAAAAACTATTCTCAACAATAAAAGAACCTCTGGTAGAATCACCATCCCTGACTTCAAGCTTTACTACAGAGCAATTGTGATAAAAACTGCATAGTAGTGGTACAGTGACAGACAGATAGGTCAAGTGAATAAAACTGAAGATTAAGAATGAACCCACATATCTATTGTTACTTGATCTTTGACAAAGGAGCTAACACCATCCAGTGGGAAAGAGACAGCATTTTCAACATATACTGGTGGCTCAACTGGCTGTTAGCATGTAAAAGAATGTGAATTGATCCATTCTTATCTCCTTGTTCAAAGCTCAAGTCTAAGTGGATCAAGGACCTCCACATAAAACCAGAGTCAATGAAACTTATAGAGGAGAGAATGGGGAAAAGCCTCAAACATATGGGCACAGGTGGAAAATTACTGAACAGAGCACCAATGGCTTATACTCTAAGATCAAGAATTAACAAGTGAGACTTCATAAAATTGCAAAGCTTTTGTAAGGCAAAGGACACTGTCAGTAAGACAAAAGGGTAACCAACAGATTGGGAAAGTTTTTCACCAAGATGTAGAATTCTTAACTCTTCCAGTACCATGTCTTCCGGAATAGCGCCATGTTTACAGCTAAGATGATACTGGACTAAACCTCTGAAATGTGAGCCAACTCCAATGGACTGTTTTCCTTTGCAAGAGTTGCTGTGGCCATGGTGTCTCTTCACAGCAATAGAAACCCTAATTAAGACAGGCATGATAAACTCACTGGGATCTACACTCTTAAAGTGTCCAGTTATCCCTGAGCCTTGGAGGGAAGGATGTGATATTTAGAGAAGGATATCTCATTTATTGCTAGGCATCCCACTGCCTCTTATTCTTTGTACTTTGATGAGTTGCAAATATCTGTGTTAATAGTCATGTCCTGCAAATAGAAGTTTTTCCTGTAAGGGTTGCTGTGGGACTGTGATAGGCAGCCTATTTTAGATGAGTGGGGCTTGCTCTGGTGACCCGATAGCAAAATCTACAAGGGACAGAAAGGTGAGCCATGTTCCCAGAATCAGGTGCCTGACCATAATTCTGTGACTGGCATTCTGGCTAGACTCCACCCCCACAGTTACCTTACTATAGCCAGGTATGTTTCTCCCCACAGTTACCTGGCAGCAGCAAGATAGCCCAGCCCACTTTAAGAGGAGCTGCTTGGCCCCTCCTCACGCTCTTTAGCCCTCACCTTTCTTACTCTCTAGCCCTCCTCTCTCTTTCCCTTTCCCCTTCTCTTCATGTGGTCATGGCCGGCCTCTCCCTTTCTACCTTCTCTATTTCTCCCTGCCTTTCTACAATAAAGCTCTAAAACCATAGACTATTTCTGATCATCAAGGACCTCCATGCTTGAATAATGGGATGAGCTTACTCCTAACAAGTCATATCTAACCTCCCACAAGAAGGCCATCCTGTGCATCAGCCATGGACCTGACCAAGGACTCTCAACCACGAGGGAACCATCCAGCACCCTCTATCCCCCTGCCCTCTCCTCCCTTCAGCCCCAGGGCTAATGAGCTGCCCTGGGGGCTCTAGTTTTGTTCTCAGCTATTCTGTTGTATCCAGCTGGGATGTCGGAGGCTGGAAACCTGGTACGGAGGGCTATCCCTTGTCCACCAACCAGAGCATGGGAACTCTGGCTGGGCGTGGGTTCTCTCCCTCTCCCCTCTTTCCCCTACACCAATGGCCCTGTAGGTTATGCATTGATCTTTGGGTATAATGATAAGTCACTAGAAGTCCATTTAATACTATTTTCATCTAGAACACTAATTTTCCCCTAAGGCCTATGACCTGTCTTGACATGAGCTCTTGACCAAATAATAATGCCATGCATGCTCTTTCATTTGTGGTAGCTTGAGTCTAATCAGAAAGTAGTTGGCTACTCCTCTGATGTCTATAGCACTATTACACTAGTGAACAAGTCTCAGCAAATCAGACATTCTTGTAGCTGACAGGGTTCATAGCCTGCTTAGATTGATGTTTACTTAACTTCTACATTACTATGCATATTAACTTTCAGCAAGATGAAAGCTGGCTACTAAGGAGGAAGCTTCCAGGTCAACAACATCTTGATATCCCTGTGTTTTATGACTTAAGTATGTGAGGTATTCAGTAATAAGATCTTACAGTCAAATTATAAGTGGTAATCAAGAGCATTGGTTATAACCTATAACATTTAGGGGTATATGGAACCTCACTGACCACAACTCTAAAAAGAGATAATCCATTTCTAGTTAGGACTTCTTATTTATATGTACATAATCAAAACTAGCATCTACAAATGAGAGGAAATATTTGGCATCTGTCTTACTAAGTCTCAGTTACTTTATACTCAGAATGATTGCTTTCAAATCCATCTACTTACCTATGAATTTAATTATTTAATATTTCTTAGTGGCTGAATGACATTCCCATATGTAAATATACCTCATTTTCTGTATCCATTCATTGAATGATGGGCACCAAGGATGTTTCCATTTCTTGACTACTATAAATATAACTGCAATGAACATATAAGCAGATATTTCTAGAGTTCCTTTGGGTATATTTCCAAGAATGATATAGCTGGATCATGTAGTAGATCTATTTATAGATTTTTTTAAAGGAACTTCCACAATGATTTCCACTTGCTGTACCAGTTTTACACTCCCACAAGCAGTGAATAAATGTTCCCCTTTCCTTGCATTCATTTCAGCATTTGTCACCATTTTAAAATCTTCACCATGCTGACTAGAGTAAAAAAAATAATCTCAAAGTAGTTTTAATTCAATATTTTTTGATGAGTTTAAGAATGTTGAATATTTTTTAATGTGCTTCATCAAGTGGGAAATATCTGTTTAGTTCTTTGCCCCTTTTTTAAACTGGGCTGTTATTTTCTTGATGTTAGTACTTTAGTTCTTTTTATGCTCTAAATACCAACCTTAATTTGATGTTTTCTTCCCATACTGTAGGATGTTTCTTCACTTGAATGATGGTGTTCTTTGGTGAAGAGATGCAATGCAATTTCACGATGTCCCATTTACTAATTGTTGTTCTTAATTTCTGTATATCAGGGTCCTATTTATAATGTCTTTTCCTGTGACAGTGAATTCAAAAGATGAAAGTAAAGTCTCATTCATTTATATGTAGCTATCCTGTTTGGCCAGCACCATTTGTTGAAGATGCTATCTTGGATTTAGATAGTAAAGTAATGTACAGAACATTCTTTTAAAGTACTATTATACTTGTCACACTTGAGTTTGTGGCCTATAATAGCAGCCATATGAAGATGACAGTTACAATAAGATAGGGTGAAGAACGTAACAAGGAAACACATAGCAAGATTCACTTTAATTCTGACTGGTGCTAAGAATTTGAAATTTGGTTCTAGTAAATTTGCATTTAAGAAAGGAATAGCGGCCCAAATAAGCCAGTGTGGTTAAAGGCCTCAAAGGTGTTTTCAATGTTTTAATCAATTGATACAGTTGTATTTGCAAATACTAATGTTGGCTTTAAAATAATGTCATTGCCACCTTCTTCAATATCACTGCTCATTCTCACAGTGAGACCTGAGAAACTGGAACCAATAAATGGGGCAGGCTAATGTCTAATGCAACTTTATTTAGGGCATCAAACAATTTATACTCAGAGAAGTCATATGAGTAAAGTGTATAATCACAAGGGTAAGTGGCATATGGCAAAAATATGATTTTTCATAGAGGCATGTAAACAAATAACATCCAGCTGTAATGATTAATCTAATGTAAACTCAGCCCCATCCACAATACCTGGGAAGGACATTAAGTAATGATCTAAGAATATTTCTGTGTTTTTTTAAGAAAGTAAGGTCACAAGACTCTTGTCTTGGTTTCTTTGAGTTTTCTCACAAGCATTCAGAAATCTTGCACAATTCCATTCTTGGACTGTGTTCTAACAATGAGCTTGTTAGTCACAACACAGGCATGCAAAAGGAGGTTTAATAAAGCTGACACTGCAGCCCCAAGACTTCAGACTTACTGCAGTAGAGAAATATGATTAAATTCTTATCTCACTCTATATAGGTTGACCACTGAGTAAATAAAAACAAACCACCAATTAAAACCCTCAGCTTACTTGGCTGATGTCCAGTTTCTTTGCTTTTAAAGCTAGCTTAAATTACTATTCAAACGTATTATCAGTCTTTGATAATTAAACAGCAAACTTACCTTTGGAAAATTCTCTGACAACCTCTCCTTATGTTAAAGGACAATTTGCATTGCACTCCAAAAACTGTATGAATTAAAACCACAAAAGAATCGCATCATTCTGTGGCACCATTAACCCTACTGGCATCAGCTTACCAGCCTTGTATGGACATGCACTGCACTAGAACTATCATCCCAGGATCCCTCTGCCATTGCTCCATCACTTTAAGCTGTTGACTGAGGTAGCATGTCCATCCATCAGATTAAATCAATCTTAACTCCATCTTGTCTTAGACCCACTTATGGAATGGGTCAAACTCTTTTTGCTTGTGTTTCTACATTGTCTCTTACTTTTGAGTGCAAAGTGGCAGGTTTCTGAATGAAAGTGTCACATTATTTTTTTCCACAAGCAGCCACCAGGGGGAACTACATATAGACATTCAACCATTAAAATCTATTGTGTGGCCAGATGGTGGTGATGCACACCTTTAATCCCGGCAGAGGCAAGAGGCAGAGGCAGAGGCAGAGGCAGAGGCAGAGGCAGAGGCAGAGGCAGAGGCAGAGGCAGAGGCAGAGGCAGAGGNGGCAGAGGCAGAGGCAGAGGCAGAGGCAGAGGCAGAGGCAGAGGCAGAGGCAGGTGAGTCTCTGAGTTCAAAGTCAGCATGGTTTGTAGGTTGAATTCCAGGATGACTAAAGCCACCCAGAGAAACCCTGTCTCAAGAGAAAACAAACAAACAAAAAAAATCTGTTTCCTGCATTTGGGTTATGCAGTCTGAAAACTTAGAAATTCTTTGTCTTTGCAGCTTTCAAAGAACAGCTTTGAATGGGTAGATCAATACAGTCCCAGAATCTGAGTAATGCATAGAAAATTGCATTGTAAGAATAAAATAAGCAGTAGTCAACAAAATTGTTGCTTACAACAATTTTTACAACAATCCTGATCAAATCATCATTTATAACACCACCACTCCTAAGAGATAAAATATGAATATGATACTAGACAGAGGTGAGAAAAACTCCAGATTTTATGAGGGAATGGACAGGGTTATGTTCAGACTCATAATGTTATAGAAAAGTTTATTAGGATAGAGGCAGTGACTGCAATTATTTATGAGTGTTTGAGTACTTATTCTACATAAACAGGAATTGCATCTGATACAAGGTGATATTCTGGCCACTAAAAGGTGTATTGTGATGCAGAGATGATTCATGCATTTAATAGAAACTGGGCACTTATGGTTCAGGCAGTGTGCCAAGGATTAGCTATTTGAACTGAAGCAGGAAGTGTTGTCTTCTAACTGTGTGGAAGCACGCATGCTTCATCAATGTCTTCTGAAAAGTGGTCCCTCTGAAGGAAAGAAAATGCCACTTGTTATGCCCAGAGGCTGGCTGTGTGTCTAGCACAAAGAAAAGCCACAACAATTTCTCAGAAAAAAAATGCATTTGTCTAAACAGTGTTTTTGAACACCATGAGAAAAGCATCACAAATGAGGAAGTTGTTCTTCATGTTTGTCCACTGCTTGGATCCAAAAGCTACTATTTTTACTCTCATCACGATCTATTCAAAAGTAATATGTTCATTCACTTTCCATTAATATAACAACTACTTGAGATAAACAACTTATAACTTAAAAATATTCATTTTGGGCCATCGTTCTAGAGACTTCAGTTTGTAGTTAGTTGGTGTGGTGATCTGTGCATTCTCAGCCCATCAAGCCAGGAATGTGAGGCAGGAAACCACCCATATCATGGCTTATAAGTGAAGGAAACAGAAAGAGGAAAGATGAGCTCCTACAGTCCCTTTCAAGGACATTCCCAAAAGTCCAAACTTCTTCCCAGGCGGCCCTACCTCTAACAGTCTAAGGTTTTAATAGGTGGACATCTAGGGACATTCCAAACTATAACAAGTTTTTACCTGAAAATTACTGAATCTATAATCTTTTATTAATTTTTAAATTAGCATATACAGCAATTAGCATCATAGTACTATTTTAAAAACAATTTTGTTTATGCTTATATTCCTCCACTTTGGTCTTACCCACCCCTGACACACTATTGTACCTCCCCCTACTTTCCCTTCCTCCACCCCTGACACACTACTCTAAACCCCACTTTTCCTTTCCCCCACCCTTGACACTATTGTATCTCCCCCATTTTCCCTGCCCCCACACCAGACACATTATTGCATCACCTGCTAGCATTCTGTCTAAGCTCTGCCCCACAGTTACCTGGCAACAGCCAGGTGTGCCTGACTCACATAAAGAGGCTGCTTCTCCCCTCCTCTCTCTCTTGCTCTCTCTTGCTCTTTCTCTTGCCTTCCTGCTCTTGCTCTCTCCTTATTCCCTTCCCCCCTCGCTCTCTCCTCATGCTCATGTCCCACCTTTACTTCTCCTCCTCCTACTCCTCCTCCTCCTCCTCCTTCTTCTTCTTCTTCTTCTTCTTCTTCTTCTTCTTCTTCTTCTTCTTCTTCTTCTTCTTCTTCTTCTTCTTCTTCTTCTTCTTCTTCTCTTCTCTTCTCTCTCTCTCTCTCTCTCTCTCTCTCTCTCTCTCTCTCTCTCTCTCTCATTTTCCTTCTCCATGCCCTGAATAAACTCTATTCTATACTATACCATTGTATACTATTCTATACCATTGTATACTATACTATACCATTATCATTCTACATACCATTATACATTCTATACTATACCATTATCAGGGGGAAGGGATGCCTCAGTATTGGCCTGCTGAGGCACCCCCTTTCCCCATACTTCACCACACATCCATAAAACATATCCCCCTTTATCTTTTTATAAACACATCACCCCCAGTATTCCCTTCCCCCACCCCTGATAGTCTATTTTACCCCCAGCCTTCACTTGCCCCATACCTGACATCCTATTGTGCACTGGCAATCTTTCCTTCTCACGCCTGACACACTATTGTACTCCCCAACTCTTCCCATCCCCCACCCCTGACACTATTGTACCCTCGCACTCTTCCCATCCCCCACCACTGACACACTATTGTACCCTCCCACTCTTTCCTTCCCCACCCTGACACTCGATTATACCCTCTCACTCTTCCATACTCTGCTTTCTGCTTTCTTGTCACTTTTACTTGTCTCCTCCTCCTGGCAATTCTTTTTCACTCTCTTGTTCCTGCTTTCTCATTTCATGACCTGTACACACATACAGCTACTCATATTTAAACATTATAAGTTAGGCTTCTCATATGAGGCACAATATGAGACTTTTGTCTTTGAGTCAGAATTTGATTTAATACCATCCAGGTCCATGCATTCTCTTGTACATCCTATAATTTCATTTTTGTTTGTAGGTATCTCTGTGGCAGGATCATATGCTTGGGAAGGCATATGTTAGGTCTGTTTTGATTTTTTAGGAAACTCCACACTGATTTTCAGAATCACTGTAATTACTCTCCCACTAGGTATGAGTGAATATTTCCCTTGCCCTGTACTCCCTCTAGCATTTGTTGCCATGTCCTGAAAGCATCTCTCATCAGTTTTCATTTTCTGATAACAGGATGTTAAACCATTTAAAAGTAATCATTGGTCATTCATATTTCTGCTTTCGAGAACTGCTTATTCTTTCTTTAGATCATTTTTGATTATAGACTTTCCTTTTTTCCTCTTAATTTTTGCAGTTCTTTATATATTCAAGTCTTGCATTTGCCAGAACCAATATTGTGAAAATGAAGATATAAAAAGTCATCTACAGATCTAATATGATCACCATAAAAATTCCACTGAGATTCTTTTCATAACTTAAAAAATAGCAACAACAACAAAATCTTTTTTAAAAGGTTAGTTTAAACCTCACATGGAAACACAAATGAATAGCAGAAGCTGTCTTTAGTGGCAAGAATACCATGGGAGGTATAATAACCTGACCTCAAATTGCTCTACAGATTAAAAAGTGACAGAGACAGCATGACATTGACATAAAGATGGGAATGTAGACAAATGAAACAAATTAGGAGACCCAGCAATAAACTCATACAGCTATGGCCACTTAACTTATTTTAGAAAAGTGTTAAAAATATAGACATAAAAAGATGACCAACTAAACAATGGGTGCTGGTAAAGCAGGGATTAATCTGTATAGACTGAAAACAAATCCATATTTCTCAGCCTTCAAAAAAAAGATTTTAAGTAAAAGACCTTAACTAAACATTAGGAACCCTAAAACTGATGGAAAAAATACTGAATACACACTTCACAACATAGGATAGGCAAGAACATTCTCTATGCATGGAAAATAGCTCCAATTAACAAATTAACAAATGTGACTTTTTTTTTTAAAAGTTTCTCCACAGCTAAAGAAACAGAATGAACAGAATCCACAGAACTGGAGAAAACTCTTTTCTAGCTACACTTCAGACAGAGGTGAGACTCTATTCTTCATGTGCTTTAATTCTCAATTGTAAAATGTATCATTCATGGGAAGAAAGACAGTAGTCCTAGTGAACAGACAGAGCTCGTTTTTATTCACAGAGTCTTAGTGTTTTTCCAAATGATACAATATGAATTACTGAACACGCATACTTTAACATTTAGGAAAACTTGCAATCATGTATTAAGTCAATAACTTTTTTGGATATTATCAATGTAGTTTCAGATGAGCTCTTCTCTATGACCAGATAACCTGTGTTAAACAGTATTTCATAAAGAGAATTCATAAAGTATACAATATAAGGTGTGCTTATGTATAATGGAAGCCATGAGAGTTGTGGATGAGATTTGGCCCTCAGGATCCCCTTACATGTTATAGCATATTAAATTAACATGGGCTACACAGTAGTTGCAGAGAACTTTGAATGTGTTCATTCTGGAGTCAGACCTTGGGGGTCCAAGCGCTGGCTCTCCTGCTTTATTTCATCTCCCTGGCTTACACAAGTCACTTCATTCTAAGTCTTGATTCTCCCTGTGGCAAAGTGCTAATCATGGTGGTGGCAGAATTGAGACTGAAACAGGTGTAATCAATGACAAAGTCACCCCAAGACCTGTCCTGACCTTCAGACCGTTTTTATATCATGTATCAAATTGAAGGATTAGAAACTGTCTGTTGCCTCACACTGATGAATAGTTGTGTCTTCATGGGAAAAGGTGATTAACAGATGCCAGATGTATACCGCAGGCTGCATTCCCTGAGCAATGCTCTCTTCTGTTTATTTATACCCATCAGCTACCCAACAACTTTGTCCCATGGAGACAAATGTGAATGTAAGGTAACCCAACCCACAGGCTTCTCTTTGTATTTTCTTTTATTTGCTTTGTAATTTCTTTATTGTTATTAAATTATTTTATTTATTTACATTCCAAATGTTAACCCCTTCTTAGTTCCCCCTCCAAAAGTTCTTTGCCCCTCCCCTCCTCACTTTTTCTTCTGAGAAGGTGCTCCCCCATCCAGCTACCCACCCCCTACTTCTCCTCCTCTAGCATTCCCCATCCCCTGAGTATCAAGTTTCTACAAGATTAAGCACATCCTCTCCTAACAAAGTTAAACAAGGAAGTCCTGTGCTATATACATGCCAGGGCCATGAACCAGCCCATGTATGCTCTTTGGCTGGTGGTTTGGTGCCTGGGAGCTCTGAGGAGTCCACATTAGTTGATACTATTGTTCTTCCTATGGGATTACAATCCCCTTCAGCTGCTTCAGGCCTTCCCCTAACTCTTCCATAGGGGTCCCATACTCAGTCCAATGCTTGGCTGTAAGTGTCTGTCTCAGTCAGCTGCTGTTAGAGACCCACAGTGAACAGCCATGCTAGGCTCCTGTCTGTAAGGGCAACATGGCATCAGTAATCACGTCAGGGTTTGGTGCCTGTGCATGGATTCCAAGTTGGGCCTATCACTATATGACCTTTCTTTCGGTCTCTGCTTCACTTTAGTCCCTGCATTTCCTTTAGACAGGAAATGGGTCCAAAATTTTGAAGATGAGTGGGTGGCCCTGTCCCTCCACTAGGGGCCCATCTCTATCTATTGGAAGAGGTCTCTTCACATTCTGTCTCCCCACTGTTGGGCATTATGGCTAAGGTTGTGAGGAGCAGGTGTGGCGGCGATCTCAAGGCACCTGGGACAGCTGCCAAGTCTCATTGACTCACGCCTGACTTCCTCATTCACCCCAAATAAGCCACATCCACTGTGAGAACTGCGCAGGTGCACCATGACACAAGATCGGACCAATGATGCTGGCCAATGAACTGGTGATATGTGGACTGGGCTAATGGGGCGTGGTAGATGGGTTATTTAGCTGGGGGGGTTTTTTTTTTTTTTTTTTTTTTTTTTTTTTTGCATGCATGCTGTAAGGTTCGTGAATAAACTGCTTTGAGAAGAACGTTGTGTCATCGCCATCGCTCCTTTCTGCTGGTCGGACACAGTAGCGACATAAGGTGATCCCTACTGAGTCCTGGGAGACCCTCATATTCCAGGTCTCTTGGACTTTTTAGAGGTTACCCCTGTCCCATCCCACTCCACATCGCTGTGAATTTCTGTAAATTCTCCTGGCCTTCAGGGTTTCTCTCCAGTCTCTCTCCATACCTGATCCTGCCCACCTCCCCTCTCACTCCCTTCCCCTCTATGACCCAGGTCCCTCTGCCTCCCATAATTATTTTGTTTCCTTTTCTAAGTAGGATTGAAGTAGCCACACTTGGGCCTTTCTTGCTGTTGAGCTTCATATGATCTGTGAGTTGTATCATGGGTATTCTGAACTTTTTGACTAATACCCACTTCTTAGTGAGTAGATGGCATGCATGTCCTTTTGAGTCTGGGTGCCCTTACTCAGGATATTTTCTAGTTCCATCCATTTGCCTGCAAATTTCATGATGTCCCTGTTTTTAATAGCTGAATAGTATGCCATTGTGTAAATGAACCACTTTTTCTGTATCCATTTTTCAGTTGAGGGATATCTGGGTTGTTTCCAGTTTCTGGCTAATACAAATAAGGCCTCTATGAACATAAGGGAGCATGTGTCCTTGTGGATTGGTGGAGCACCTTTTAGGTCTATGCCCAGGAGTGGTACAGCTGGGTCTTCTGGTAGAACTATTTCCAATTATCTGAGGAAGCACCAGATTGATTTCCAGAGTGATTATACCAGTTTGCATTCCCATCACATCCTCTCCAGCATGTGTTGTCATTTGAGTCTTTGATCTTAACCATTCTGATTAGTGCATTTCCTTAGTGTTACCAACAATGTGAAGATAGATAAGTCGTTACCTAAAACTATGTCAAGCACTTGGAAATTAATAGGTTGCAAAAAGGATATTACATTGATCAAACATTTATCTGATACCTCTCCAATTACCTTCAAAGGATATAGCTATCTTGCCATTCAAAAGATGAACATTTTTGTAAGCTAAGCAGTTGTTTCATTTTTTTTAAAAGATAGAAGAGGAAGGAAGAGAGCAATGTCAACATGTGCACCACAGACTGCTCTTGCCAGTTGTTAGCTGAGATCCTGAATCATTTTCTCAACCCCAGAGGTCTCAAGAAACAGTGACTGTGTCTAGTCTGAATCGACACTCCTAGGGCATCTGCTCCAGTTTAAGTAAAGAGAAAACACAGAGTCGAAACCAGATAAACAGAACTTGGAAGAAATTTAGTGGTCCAAATAAGTCCTTTCAGGAGGCAGTAGATCCTCTTCCTGCCCAGATATGATGACTACTTCGTGGGGAGAAGTTCTCGCTCAGTCTTGCCATCTTCTTGGTATTCGTCTAGCCATCTGTAGATGAAACAGTAGATAATAAGAGAGAATTCTGAAAGATGACATGCTCATCAGAAAGTAAAGTGAAATTAAATGAGGCTTTGGGGAGAAACTCAACATTTTAACAGCCCATGCAAGACTTTTAAGTCAAATTAAGTTATCTTTAGTTCACTTCATCATGTCTGTATCCTATACCTATCTCAAAATCAGTTTGGCTTACTGTGAAATTTTAATTTTTTAGAAATCCTCTGAATTTAATGCAAATATTATGACACATATTAAAGCAAGTAAGTACTTAGCATTTGGTATTTTTTTTGATGGGCTTTGTTTCTATCTTAGAATGTCAGATGATTGGCTAGCCCTATGACTATGAAGGATGACAGCATTCTTCAGGGAAGCTATCATATAAGCCACAAAGGTTTATTTTAACTTTAAAAGTGAAATTGTTTTTGCTACTTAAATTTTTGTAAATTCAAAAGATCATTTCACAGTCCAAGAAATATAAAACTATACTAAATTCTTTTTTTATGCTACGTCACTGAAATGTGGTATTTACCCTACATCTACAGCAACTTTCTGTTCCTATCAGTCCCATTTGAATTTTAGTAAATTCAGGTGATAATTGTTCTAGTGTAGAATAGCACTGTTCTGGAGTTGGACATTTACTGACCTGAATGCTAAATTCAATAATACTTGGGTAAGAAACATACAGGGTTTTTTGTTGTTGTTGTTTTGTTTTGTTTTGTTTTGGGTTTTGTGTGTGTGTGTGTGTGTGTGTGTGTGTGTGTGTGTGTGTTGCACCTTCTTTGACTATGCTGTGGAAGTTACACAGAGCATGAATGGTTCTGCTGAGAGCGTCAGTCAAGAAGTCAGCATCATGAAAACAAGAACCAGCTCAGCACTGCTACCAGCAGCCAGGGAAGCTCCTCCCACTTAGGGACCTCACCCAGGTAAAGCTAGAGCTTTGGCAGTGCTGCAGACAAGAACTTCAGGGTGAGGTGCAATGAAGCAAGTTAGTGAGATTAGAAGCCATTTAGGCAGAGATACAAGAAAAGGCCAGTAGAGAAGTTTTGTAACGGGTGTAAGCTTCTTGAGACACATACTTTGGGGTCTTTACAACAGTTATATGTTTGATACTGTGCCTTCTGACTTGCATTGCTCAAAACGTAATTTACAACAAAGTTTAAGTGTTAAGCAACATTTAAAACTTAAGTTGTCAAATTAAGTAAAATATATATATATATATATATATATATATATATATATATATATATATATATNATATATATATATATATATATATATATATATATATATATATATATATATATATTTAGCTATTTCTCTTATCCTAAAAAAATTCTATCTGTAAATTATAAGGTACTCCTGTGTTACATTCTTTGTATTTGGGGTTAAGAGCAGAACACTAAACCATAGGTCATGACATTCTGGCCCTCAGGAAGCAGTTTATGTTTATATCCTTATTTGAGATGACTTTAGGAAATTATATGCGTTGCCTCTCAAGGAAGTTTTGGCTCTATTAGTTGTACTGACATTTCTTGACTCCAGTTTGCATGAAAGGCCAACTAGCTCACAGGGTGAGGGACTCCTTTCCCTTCTCAGGTTTTCCTTCTATCGTTCTTTCCCCCACCAAAATGAAATCATGTGTGGTCTTCGGGTTTCATGATAAAGCACGCTTCTAAGCTAGGTGTTTAGTATCTGTATCTGTATGTATTCTAATTGTCTCCCTGCAGCACAAAAAATAGACAGGGAGATCTCAGATGGTCTGATTATAGAAGCAACCCTCTCCTTGTTTGTTTGTTTTTTTAAATTAATGTCAAAATAAAATTTTGAATAACTTCTTCCTCAGATAATTTCCTTGTAATTATAAAGGCATTTAAATTTAAGTAGCTGATAAATTATGGTGAAAAGGCACTAAAATCCTTGTCTTTCAAGCTTCAATTTCTAAGTAGAATTTGCAGACAAAACGACTTCAAGGCAAACCCAGCCTCGGGTGCAGACATCCATTTCTAGAAAAGAAATTTTCAATTACACTGTAATCATGGAAGCAGTAGACCAGGCATTCTCACCATTCCTAAGTCTGTGACCCTTTAATATAGTTCCTCATGCTATGGTGACCCTAGCCATAAAATTATTTTCATTGCTACTTCAAAACTATAATTTTGCTACTGTTGGGGGTCTTAATGTAAATGTCTTTGTTTCTCATTGGTCTTAGGTGACCCCTGTGAAAGGAGTCATGACCCAGAGGCTGAGAACCACTTCAATAGACTGAAGTATTCAGTTAAGATTTCCCAGAATGCCTAAGAACCTAGCCCCTATATTCCACTGCTGATTCATCTGTGCATTGTACATGCCATTCACGTCTTTGAGCTCTGCTTTCCTGTCAATCAAGGCCAGAGACAAAAATCTAGCCTCTGATTTCTTTTACCTCTGTAGAAATAGCATGAATGTTTCACCTTAAGTACTTAATTAAATATGGATCCTCAGAAAGAATAAGCAAGGAAAATATGAACACTTGAATAGTTCAACAGATGGGATTGTCCATAACATTTAATAATGATAATGATGATAATGATAATAATGATAATAAACACCTTAAATATTTTGTCTGCATTTCTTTGTACTTTTTTGGGGGGGGTCTAGACAGAGTTTCTCTGTGTTGTCCTGGCTGTCATGGAACTCAATCTGTAGTCCAGGCTGGCCTCAAACTCAGAAATCCGCCTGCCTCTGCCTCGCAAGTGCTGGGTTTAAAGGTGTGTGCCACCGCTGCCCGGCTTCTTTGTGCTTAATAGCCCAATTTTCAAAGTTTGCAGGTTTTCTGAGATATAAGGGTAAGTCACATCTGTCTAGACTACTTTGCCTTGCCAGCATGATCAACTTTGGCCGTAAAAAGAATCAGATTCTCTAGATTTTGCTAGATGTGATAAATTTAGAGTGTGATAGAGTAATAATCATAGTTTATTTATTTTTGTATTATTTAATGGGCACCATCACATTAAAAGCAATGAAACTATATTGAATAATATTAAACATAGCTTCCTATGATACCAAATACTTAAATTGCAGTACAACCAAATGTTGTGTGTGTGCTAGCCAATATATCAGTCACTAACCATCTGTGTCTAGTGAGCATTTTAAATGTAGCTAGTACAACCAAGAAACTGACTTTCAGGTTTGATTTGATTTTAATTAATTTAAATTTAATTAGCCATATGTGGTTAATGGCTACCATATTGGATTGTTCAGAAAGCAGATATTTTAAAAATAAAAGTCATTTATTTGCAGATTTCAAAATATTTGACAAGCATTCTAGAAATAAAGGTATGGTTTTCTTAGTTGATCATATGTATGGCTTTATGTCAGAACTATTTAATTTAAATTGCTTCCATGACAATGGTATCTATTATCATATAACCTAATGATGTGACATTTCTGCAGTTATTTCATATGCATTGTTTTAAATTATCAAACAGGCATCTTTGACACCATTTTCCTTAAGAATAAACTGAGATTTTTCACAGCCAGCTAGTAGAAAGCAGTGACTCAATCCTGTTCAGAAACAAAAATGTTGATTGTTTCCCTTAACATCTCCATTAATTAATACAAAGACTGGTGCCTGGAGCTGGTCCTCTGCTACAGGACTCCATTCCCAGGTGGCACCAGGAGAGAGAGAGAGCCTCCCAGGTGTGCAGATAGGTAGAGGAACCTGCCCCGAACCTTCAGGACACAGGAACTGAAAAGTTGCCTGGGAAGGAAGTCTCCCAGTTTCCATCTGCACCCAGAGCTGTTCCTGTGCCACAGAGCTACATACACAAATGCTGCCAGGAGAGAGCTGGTAAACCAGGAGTGTCTACACAACTGAGAGCACAGGAAAGATCACCATTTCTCTTAAAATTCCTGGTCCAAGAGGAACCCATCCAGAACCATCGGGACACAGGAAACAAGGAACAGCTGGAAATAGGATCCTTTTGGTTTCCTTCTGCACCCCAGAGCTGACCCTATACCACAGATCTCAATACCCAAATTCCTCCTGGAGAGAACTGGTCTCCCAGGAGTACTGACACACAGGCTTGCAGGACATACAAGCCACAGTCAGAGACAGCAAGACCAGCAAACACTAGAGATAACCAGATGGCAAAAGGCAAGTGTAGGAACATAGGCAACAGAAACCAAGGCTACTTGGCAACATCAGAGCCCAGTTCTCCCACAATAGCAAGCCCTGGTTATCCCAACACACCAGAAAAGCAGGACTCTGATTTGAAATCACATCTCATCATGATGATAGAGAACTTTAAGAAAGAAGGACATAAATAACTCCCTTAAAGAAATACAAGAGAGCACATGTAAACAGGTAGAAACCCTTAAAGAGGAAACACAAAAAAAAAATCCCTTAAAGAATTACAGGAAAACACAAGCAAACAGGTGAAGGAATTAAACAAAATAATCCAGGATTTAAAAATGGAAATAGAAACAATAAAGAAATCACAAAGGGAGTCAGCACTGGAAACAGAAATCCTAGGAAAGAGATCGGCAGTAATAGATGCAAGCATCACTAACAGAATACAAGAGATAGGAAAGAGAATCTCAGGTGCAGACGATACCTCAGAAAACATAGACACAACAGTCAAAAAAAAGCTCCTAACCCAAAACATCCAGAAAATCCAGGACACAATGAAAAGACCAAATCTAATGATAATAGGTATAAAGTGAAGATTCCCAACTTAAAGAACCAGTAAATATCTTTAACAAAATTATAGAAGAAAACTTCCCTAACCTAAAGAAAGAGATGCCCATGAACATACATGTAGCCTACAGAACTCCAAATATGCTGGACCAGAAAAGAAATTCCGCCCGACACATAATAGTCAGAACAACAAATGTACTACATAAAGAAAGAATATTAAAAGCAGTAAAGGAAAAAGGTCAAGTAACATATTAAGGCAGACCTATCAGAATTACACCAGACTGTTTACCAGAGACTATGAAAGCTAGAAAATCCTGGGCAGATTTCAAACAGACCCTAAGAGAACACAAATGCCAGCCCAGGCTTCTATACCCAGCAAAACTCTTAATAACCTTAGATGGAGAAACCAAGATATTCTATGACAAAACTAAATTCACACAATATCTTTCCAAAAATCCAGACTCACAAAGGATAAGAGATGGAAAATGCCAACACAAGGAGGGAAAAAACACTATAGAAAAGGAAAATAATAATAATAATAATAATAATAATAATAATCTTCTTTCAACAAACCCAAAAGAAGATAGCGAGACAAACATAATTACACCTCTCACAACAAAATTAACAGCATGCATCAATCATTATTCCTTAATATCTCTTAACATCAATAGACTCATTTCCCCAACAAAAAGACATCAATTAACAGACTCAATATGTAAAATGGACACAGCATATTTCTGCATACAGGAAACCCACCTCAGTGTCAAAGATGAACACTACCTCGGAGTAAAGGGCTGGAAAATAATTTTCCAAGCAAAAGGTTCCAAGAAACAAGCTGGAGTAGCAATTCTAATATCAGATAAAATCAACTTTTAATCAAAAATCATCAAAAAAGATAAGGAAGGACACTTCATACTCATAAAAGGAAAACTCTACCAAGAAAACCTCTCAATTCTGAATATCTATCTTCCAAAGGCAAGGGCCCCCACATTCATAAAAAAATTTACTAAAGCTAAAAGCACACATTGCACCTCACACAATAGTTGTGAGGTACGTCAATACCCCACTCTTATCAATGGAAAGATCAGGGAAACACACACTAAACAGACATACAGTGAAATTAACAGAAGTTACGGACCAAATGGATTTACCAGATATCTATAGAACATTTCATCCTAAATCAAAAGAATATACCTTCTTCTCAGCACCTCATGATACCTTCTCCAAAACTGGCCATATAATCTGTCACAAAACAGACCTCAAAAGATATAAGAAGATTGAAATAATCCCATGCTTCCTGTCAGATCACTACTGATTAAGGCTGGTCTTCAATAGCAACAAAAACAACAGGAAACCCACCTACACATGGAAGCTGAAGAAGGCTCTACTCAGTTATAAAATGGTGAAGGAAGAAATAAATTAATACCCAAGCTTATGGGACACAATGACAGCAGTACTAAAAGGAAAACTCATACCTCTGAGTTCCTCCAAAAAAAAAACCAGAACACCTGAAAGCTCTAGAACAAAAAGCAGCAAATACACACAAGATGAGGAGATGGCAGGAAATAATCAAACTCAGGGCTGAAAGCAACCAAGTAAAAATAAAAATAAGAGTACAAAGTGTCAATGAAACCAGGATCTGGTTCTTTGAAGAAATCAATAAGATAGATAAATGCTTAGCCAGACTCACTAGAGGGCACAGAGAGAGTATCCAAATTAACAAAATCAGAAATGAAAATGAAGATATAACAATAGACACTAAGGAAATTAAAAAAAAATCATCATATCCTACTGCAAAAGCCTATACTCAACAAAACTGGAAAATCTGGATGAAATGGACAATTTTCTAGACAGATACCAGGTACCAAAGTTAAATCAGTATCAGATAAACCATCTAAACAGCCTCATAACCCCTAAAGAAGTAAAAGCAGTCATTAAAAGTCTCTCAACCAAATAAAGTCCAGAAACAGATGGCTATAGGGCAGAATTCTATCAGGCCTTCAAAGAAGATCTAATACCAATCCTCTTCAAACTATTCCACAAAATAGAAACAGAAGGAACACTACCCAATTTGGTCTATGAAGCCACAATTATGCTGATACCTAAACCACACAAAGACCCAACAAAGAAAGAGAACTTTAGACCAATTTCCCTTATGAATATCAATGCAAAAATACTCAATACAATTCTTGCTAACAGAATCCAAGGACACATCAAAATTAACATTCACCACAATCAAGTAGGCTTCATCCCAGGGATGGTTCAATATACAGAAATCCACCAATGTAATCTAATAAATAAATAAATAAATAAATAAATAAATAAATAAATAAAAATTGAAAAAAGCCACTTGATCATTTCATTAGATGCTGAAAAAGCATTTGAGAATATTCAATATCCCTTCATGTTAAAATTCTTGAAAGATCAGTAATTCAAGGGCCATACCTAAACATAGTTAAAGCAATATACAGCATATCAGTAGCCAACAACAAATTAAATGAAGAGACTAAAAGCAGGGACTAGAGAAGGCTGCCCTCTCCCTATTTATTCAATATAGTGCTTGGAGTTCTAGCTAGAGCAATTAGACTACAAAAGGAGGGTAAAGGGATACAGATTGGAAAGGAAGAAGGCAAATCATCACTATTTGCAGAAGATATGATAGTATGCTTAAGTGACCCCAAAAACTCCACCAGAGAACTCCCACAACTGATAAACAATTTCAACTAAGTGGCTGGATGTAAAATTAACTCAAACAAATCAGTAGCCTTCATATACTCAAAGGTTAAACAGGTTGAGAAAGAAATTAGGGAATTGACAACCTACACTTAGTCACAAACAATATAGAGTACCTTGGTGTGACCCTAACCAAACAAATGAAAGATCTATATGAGAATGTCAGGCCTCTGAAGATAGAAATCAAAGAAGACCTCAGAAGATGGAAAGGTCTCCCATGCTTGTGGATTGGCAGGATTAATACAGTAAAAATAGCCATCTTGCCAAACACGATATATAGATTCAATGCAATCTCCATCAAAATTCCAACTCAATTCTTCATAGAATTAGAAAGAGCAATTCTCAAATTCATCTGGAATAACAATAAAAGAACTTCTGGGGAAATTTGCATCCCAGACCTCAAGCTGTACTACAGCTCAATAGTGATAAAAAACAAACAAACAAACAAACAAACAAACAAAAAACCACTACATGGTATTGGTACCATGACATGCAGACATATCAATGGAATAGAATTGAAGACCCAGAAATGAACCCACACACATATTGTCACTTGATCTTTTACAAAGGAGCTAAAACCATCCAGTGGAAAAANGACAGTACTTTCAACAAATGATGTGCTTCAACTGGCAGTTAGCATGCAAGAAGATTGCCAATCGATCCATTCGTATCTCCTTGTACAAAGCTCAAGTCCAGGTGGATCAAGGATATCCACATAAAATCAGATACACTGAAACTAATAGGAAAGAAAGTGGGAAAGAGCCTTGGGCACAGGGGAAATTTTTGTGAACAGAACACCAATAGCTTGTGGGACTGTGATAAGCAGCCCGTTTTGGTTGAATGAAGCTTGCTCCAGCAACCCAGTAGAGAATTCTACGAGGGACAGAAAAGTGAGCCATGTTTCCAGAGTCAGGTGCCTGACACTGCCCAGAGCACCTGAACTCTGGCAGGATGCGGGTTTCCACTCCTCTTTACCCCCTCTCCCTGGTGCCCTCTGCCACACACCGGTTTATGCTCTATTATCCCAGAACTTGGAAGGCAGAGGCAGGCAGATTTCTTAGTTCAAGACCAGTCTGGTCTACAGAGTGAGTTCCAGGATAGCCAGGACTACACAGAGAAACCCTGTCTCGAAAACAAAAACAAAAAACAAACAAACAAACAAACAAAAAGAATTGACAAATGGAACCTCCTAAAATTGCAAAGCTTCTGTAAGGCAAAGGATACTGTCAATAGGACAAAATGGCAACCAATAGCTCAGGAAAAGACCTTTACGAACCCTACACTGCTATTGGAATTGCAAGCTGGTACAACCACTCTGGAAATCATTTTCTTGGTTCCTCAGAAAATTGGACATATTACTACTGCAGGTCCCAGCATATGATTCCTGGGTATATACCCAGAAGATACTCCAACACGTAATAAGGACACATGCTCCATTATGCCCATAGCAGCCTTATCTATAATAGCTAGAAGCTGGAAAGAACCCAGATGTCTCTCAACAGAGGAATGGATACAGAAAATGTGGTATATTTATACAATGGGGTACTACTCAGCTATTAAAAGCAATGAATTTATGAAATTCTTAGACAAATGGATAGAACTAGAAAATATCATCCTGCGTTAGGTAACCCAATCACAAAAGAACATATGATATGCACTCACTGATAAGTGTATATTAGCCTAGAAGCTTGGGATACCCAAGAAACAATTCAGACTACACGAATCTCAAGAAGTCGGAAAACCAAAGTGTGGATACTTTGGTCCTTCTTAGGAGGGGGAATAAAATACCCATGGGAGGAAAAACAGAGACCAAGTTTGGAGCAGAAACTAAAGGAAAGGCCATCCAGAGACTGTCCCACCTGGGCATTCATCCCATATACAGTCACCAAACGCAGACACTATTGTGGATGCCAACAAATACTTGCTGACAGGAGTCTGGTATAGCTACCTCCTGAGAGGATCTGTCAGTGCCTGACAAATACAGAAGTGGATGCTCTCAGTCAACTAATGGACTGAGCACAAGATCCTCGATGGTAGAGCTAAAGAAAGGACACACGGTGCTGAAGGAGCTTGCTTACCCATAGGACTAACAACAATATGAACCAACCAATAGCCCTAGAGCTCCCAGGGACTAAACCAGCAACCAAAGAGTACACATGGAGGGACCCATGGCTCCAGCTGCATGTAGCAGAGGATGTCCTTGTTGTGAGGAGAGGCCCTTGGGCCTGAGAAGGCTTGATGTCCCAGTGTAGGGGAATGACAGAACAGGGAAGCAGGAGTGAGTGGGTTGATGAGCAGGGGGAAGGGAGATGTAATAGGGGATTTTCAGAGGAGAAACCAGGAAAGGGGATAAAATTTGAAATGTATATAAAGAAAGTATCTAATAGAAATGAAAAAAGAAATAAAAACAACAATTAGAAAACAATGATTTCTTTAAAAAACAAAAAAAAAGTAAGGTCTCTTTCTGAAGCTTGAATTTTATGGATGGTGGCACTATGTAACGGATATGTATTTTAGAGGTATTACAAATTTTGTTGGGAGAGAATGTAACTCATTAAGTTTCAAAGGAGTGGATATTACTTAGGATAACAAATAACAAAGTAAAACCCAGTCAGCCAATATGATTTTCTGTAAGTTTGAAAGAACATACACTACTTTAGGGACAGGGAAGCCAAGCCACCGACCAAGTTTTCAGCACAACTCACTCTCTGGCTTCTCCTAGAGGTAAGAAAGTTCCTTGTCTGTTGGGAGAGAGCTTACTGAAGATAGGGGATCTTTGTTTTTCATTTCTTTATATCCTGGTCTCCAAACAGTGCTTGGTACTTTGCTGTGTTTTTACCTGAATAAGTTAATATATGCATTACAAACATGAATGCTCCAGATCCAAGGAATACATAATTATTTAGATATAATACCTTGACAACTGGGTTCCTACCATATGTAAGAGTCCGTCACATTTGAGTCATCAAAGCCGCAGAGCATTACTGTTAGCATGCGTCCTTGCTGAGACAGACTGGTCTACCTTATTGATGGACCTCCATCATCAACTATATGTTAAGTGTTCAATTACTATGGGCAAGGACTAAGTGAATAGATAAACATTTTCTTTTTAAACAACCCAATTATGCTTAAAATTAATTTTATAATTTTAATTTTCATATCATACATTTTAAGGTATATTTGCTCTTCAATTTAAAATGGCTCTATATAATATATAAGAAATACTTAATAATTTTCATAAAATTTTGAATGCTGAATGTCAGAAGTTCAATGCTTCACCTGTGGCCTTATGGCCCAGGGAATCAGAGTGGCTTAAGTAACTCAAATACACTAAAAAGAATAGGTATTACTTCCATATTACTCATGAGGATATGGATCCTTAGAGTCATTGAATGTAGCAACCAAGGTTGTAGAATCATCAGAAAGTTAAGTATGTATTTGAGAAGCACAGAAAAGCATTGGTCTCTAAGATCTAATCTGGTTTTTGCTCTAGTTCAACATACTCACTCTAGATGGGATAAATGCTGACTCTTACAAAGACAGGATTCCTATTGCTGCTATGGAGAAGCTTCCCAAGGAGAGAAGACTTTTTGGATCTTATTTAAAGAGACAGTATTATGTGGCCCAATAGCTGGGAAAGGCATACTGGATGTCATGGCTGCAGTGGACTGGAAAAAGTAGAAGGTAACTTTGCAGTGATGGCAGCACACCTGTGACATGGAAACAGCACCTCTGGACAGCTCCCTTCCTCTTCATACTTGACAATAATGTTCTCGAGAAACCATCCGTTACCTGCATAAACAGATGAAGAGTACCTTGATGTGTCAACAGCTCGTTTTGAGACTCTATTCCTGGACTTTGGGAATATTCTTTAGAAAGTATTCTTGTCAGGCAATTTGGGTACAATAGCTTGCATGTCTAAATTGTGCCACCGAGAAGTCAAGGCATGAGGAACACAGGGAAGCAAAGGCAGAACACGGCTGTCTATTAGGTACTCAAATTCTCTACAGAATTCTTACAAGTTATGGAAATACATAAACACAAAGAACAAAGGCAAAGACAACCTCAAAAGTGCACTTCAGCTACACACACACACACACACACACACACACACACACACACACGTTCATATGGTGAGATGGAAGACAGAAACAGAATACCCACTGCTCACAAGTGCAACTCACCAAACTGAAAATTCTAGGAGTTACAGACAGAGGTGAGATTAAAGAGATGAGAGACATAACTGAATATGAAGAATAAAGCAAGCCAAATCTAGAGCATTACCATTGACCACAAAGGTATAGTTAAAAAAATGATTCAATAAAAGTTACAAACTCCAATTACTATAAAAATGAAAAATCTAGAAATGATTCTAAAATTAAATGACATATAACTTACAAAGATGCCATCTAAACTTAATGAACAATAGGAAAGAAATCGAGAGAGCTACTTCTCACTAGCCAGATAGGAGCGATATTAGTTTCTTATAAACTAATCTTAACTTTCAAGGTCATTATGACATCCATCATGATGTTTTCCTAGAAATCTGACAACCACATTATCAGTGTTTACACAGATTGACAAATGCTCAAAGAACTATCAGATCCCTTCTGAATTAGAGTAAGGTAAGATCCCATCCCACAGGATACCACAATGAATTATGAGTCCATACCAATGAAATCAATAAAGAACTAACAGTATGTATGAGCTGACATTGACCTACTTGTCTCTAGAACCTTGATGCAGGGTGTCCCTTCTCTGCACAGCTCTCTCCCCCACAAAGACTTACAGTGAGAACGGTACAAAGCACTAGTCAGAGCACTAAGGAAAGAGCGACTGTTAGAAGACCTTTCAACGTTTTGGTCATCAAAAACCTCTCACTTTGAGATAAGGATATACATGAAAATTAAATAGATAGTAGAGGTATTATTTAGTATACAATCATTTAAAATGGAAAATATTAAAAATTAAAGGGATTTTTGTATATTAAAAAAAAATCCTGAAAAGTAATTTAAGAAGTGTTTACTATCTTTTCCTTACTATATATTGCAGAGTAGTCTTTTTTTGTGTCTTGCCAAACCTCCAAACTCCTGTCTGAGTTAGCAAAAAATTCTGATACCTCATCCTTGGTGTTTTCAATGTCATAAAATTTACAAGCATTCTTTTGGTGTCCTTATTATCACTTGTATCCTGTTGTCAAAACCACTTTCCTCCTAATGGCGCCCATCTCCTTTACTGGCTTCCCCTAGCTGCCTTGTTGGCAATCTCAGTGTTTCCAGGACCCATTTGAGTTACATTTGAACTTTACATCAGCATTATCACTCCCTCCTTCTTTGAAGCATATTTATCTTCAAATCTGTAATGTTGCAAATGGCCCCAGTGGTTAATTACTGGTGAACAAGGAATCAATCAAATTTGCTGTATCAGCCTGAACTTCAAAACAGATGCACACTGGCCATTTATTACCAGAAAAGACTTCAAAAGAAGAGATGTGCTTGCTCACTGATCACAGTGTGCACCTGTCATTCAAATAATAGTTTGTGGACCTAGAAATTGGCTATTGAGCTTGTGCTTCACACAATTCCATTAGTGTACTTACAAGGAACAAAGTGCACTGAAATTTGAACCATATAGTTGAGTGACTGATCAGTTAAGTAAATCAACAAAAGTATATAACTAAAGTCTCTAAATGCAGAAATCACACAGAGCAAAGACTATATGTTTGCAGTAAAGGTGACTTTAAAGAGCCCTTAGGTAATAATGTCATAGTTATGGTGGTAATAGTATCATTTGTTAACCCCCACATAAAAAAATAATAGTGGATTGTATTCTCATGTTCTACAGATAGATCAACTGCAGAAGAAGCAATAAGTACAAGTACATATAAGGACAAGTACATGTGACTCTTCTCCTTTTCCCCCTCAATTTCCATGTTATTTTTTCTCTCTTCTTTCCCATTCACTCCTCTGCATTTCCCTCACCCATTCCACCTCTTTTCCCCACTTCGCTTTCTTTCTCTCCTACCCTCTCTTCTACATCTCCTTGCTATTCTTTCTCTCTCTTGCCCTTTTCTTCTTTTCCTCTTACTTCTCTATCTCCCTCCCTCTCACTCACCTCCAATGTAATGCCCTAAAAGTACAGACGACTTTCTTAAATAAGGCAGAATTTGTTCTATTCAGTTTTAAAATAGCATATTGTTAAATTCTACTCTATTAAAATATTAAAAGCAAGTATTTTCATCACTAAGATGACAGAACAGCTTTAACTGCCCATTAAGGGGAAAACTTCTGGTCAAGAGAATGAAATCTCTGACCTGAGTGGAGACCTACCATTCAAGTTGAGCCACATTAACAGGCCGGTAGGGACTACTTATAGGAAAGTAGGTTCACCTTGAGCCATGTCAGAGGTTTAGAGGAACAATTATTCCTGTAGTAAAATGATTTTCTTCTCCTTTCTAGAATTGCTGCTTCCTGGGGCTACAAGCTTGCAGCTTTGTAAGTCTGTCCAACTTTTTAATTATTCCGAAGATCACATTTCCTTCACTTCTTTCCTTCTCAGTTCCCAGAATGCTTGCCCTAGCACTGTGGACTTCCCTGATAATTTGCTTTTTGTTGTTGTTGTTGTTTTTGTTTTTTGTTTTTTTTTTTTTACTTTTTCTTTAAATCTCCTCTCCTTAAGGTGTGTCTGCTTATTTGCATGTGTCTGATCCTCATGCCATCTTAACTCAAACAATATTTTCTTCTTCATTTTTCTCCTCTTTCAAGTCCCCAGTACTTCCATCTTGAGTGCCCTGGCATTTGTTTGTTTGTTTGTTTATTTTTAAACTCTAACATAATTGTTGAGCTCCCATTTAAGTCCATTCTTAAATTCTTTCATTTATGAGACTACAAATTCCAAAAGGAGACCCATATTTGTCAGTTAATAACCAGTGATTCAGATAGGACCTTCAAAATTTCTGAAAATGAAGTCTACGCTGAAGAGGTCATGTGAGTTACTATACTGTTGTGTTCTCTTTCCCTTTTAGTGTTATTTATTTTATTTTATTTTTTCTTGGTGTCCTGAAGTTGTACATGTGCCACATAAGTAAATTCTCAGTAATCAACTGGGACCAGAAGCTGTGTGTATACTACCCATCTCGTCTACATAATAGACACCGTGTTCACAAGTTCCTCTTATTATATGAATGTTGTGACCATCTCTGACTATACATATAAATCTTAGATATTGGGACAGCATGAATAAAAGCACCAAGCCCCTAGCTGCAATGGAATAGTCATAACAATTTTATAATAAAGAATTACCACACACCAAATGAAACCGCTGTTGATGATACTTGCTATGGTGTAAAATAAAATTTTCCTGAGTTTCAGCTTATCAAATTCACCAGTGAGAAAAACTCAACAAAATTTTCAAGTATTCAGCCAAAGTCCAGCCCTCACTCCGGCCTATCAACCACACATCACCTTTGCCTTTGGAAAGCGTTTTCTGTTCTCAGAGGCTTCTAGTGACCAGGTAGCATGCTACCATCCTACAGATTATATTCAGGATATATATCCCATTTTACTAATTTAATGAATATGTTTGTGTCTGTCTATCTGCTGTCACTAGATGCCCCTTCCCATTTCTGAGAATCAAGAATGCCTGTATCTTGCTCATCTTTGCAAAAACAGTCTCTGCCAAAGCACACAGCCTATGGCAGCCCTCAGTAAATAATTCTTGTATTGTGAATCCGTTCACATACATCAGACTTTCTATGTGCTGCATTAAAGCCTGTGAGCAGAAGAACCCATCCATCCCTGGTCACTAAGTACTTGCTGGATTGGAATATCTGAGAAGTGGGCTCAGGTGTTCATTTTATTCAGTTTTGCAACTCAAAACACTTTTTTTGATATTCTGAAATTTTATAATTTTTTTGAAGTCTGTTGTTTCCTGTCATTCCTCTGAGGTTAGCTGCCCACAGACAAATTGTGTTCACGTCAGCACCGTTGGGCATCACTTCGCTTTTTAATGTAAAAATAAATGCAGACATGGTGGCCCCTGCTTCTAATTCCAGCTACTCAAGAGGCAGAGGCTGAAGGGTTGTAAATTCAAAGCCACCCTGGGCTGTATAAAGAAATTCCATTTCAAATATAAATAAAAGGAAAGGAAAGAAAGAAAGCCTTGAGACAGTTTCCCTGCAACCTTCCCATATCTGCCAGACATTGCTCTTACAAATCCTTCCTTGGAACACAATTGTCTTTAACCTAGCTAACTTTTTTCATAGACATCACTTCCTGTATGAGTAATTTAGTCTATCAAAAAATTCAGATTCATAGTACTTCCATTTTTCTTGCTGCCGTTTTATTTATTTTGTAAGAGCAATAGTGGTTAGAACATGTTCCCATACAGATTCAAGCCCACTGAACATCCCAGCCATGTTCAGTTCCTCATAGTAGTTTCTGCCTGGATGCCCTTAGTGACTTTACTCCAGCATTGCAGGGGTTGCCTAGGCTTTCTTTATCATGTTCTTCCTTTTGTACCAAAGCAAAATCTGGGATCATTTTTAAAGCCCTTATACACCTTTCCATACTCAAGCAATTTGAGTTTGAGACACAGGCCTGTGTGTCAAGTCACAGAATCATATAAAAGGAGAGGAGTCAACTTGTTCTATATTTCAAGTCCTTGAACAATGTGGTGCTTGTCTGGAAATTTCTTGTGAGATACAGACAAAAAAAAAAAATAAAGATAGGACGTAACTCTCTTGTGCTTTAAAAGAGGGTGTCATCACACACAGGAATGAAAATAGCATGGGAAGCAAGGAGAGGGATCTTTAAGACCATACTGCTGAAGACACGACATACTTATCAAATATCAAACTGGCACTTAGCTGGAAGCTTCATCTATACTAGTGGCTAGCTCTCATAGTGACAGAACGTGTTACCACAGGAGAAAAGTGATCATCAGTATTTTCCAGCAATAACAATTGTCCTGACAGGATATGCCTACAGATACAATAGTAGCATAATTGGTATTGGAGTAACCACTTTCTAATTGGATCTAAGACAAGCTCCATGAGATGAAACCCAAACTTGGCATTGTCAATAAAGCCAAGAATTTTTGGCTGGGTACATCATAGGCACAGAGGAGAACCTACTAGTACTATTTTGATAAGTGGACATACAATTAAAATGACTCCTAAAGACTTGTCTCATTCAATACCTGTAGATCATTCAATACCTGTGCTCTTACCTGGAAAGCTTCTTCTTGAAGTAGATGATAAAAAACATAGATAACCTTGATGGTCAACTCGAAGAGAATAAGAACTAAAGTGCTAAATGAGACATATAAGACCACACCCTTCTCCATAAAACTCAGGGATTTTTGCTGAAGAATGGTAAAAAGATTGTAAAAACCAGAGATGATTGGTGAAATCAAGGTAACACTTTTTGCTCTAGACATAGGGTGGTTCACATATGAACTCAGTGATTGTGACAGTATTCACTGGACTAGTACAAGCACAGCCAACACAAATTCCCAGTATGGAGTTGGGAAGGTGGTTTGAAGTCTAGCCCTAGCTGAGAAAGCATCATCATTGCTAGACACTGAGAGAATGAGAGTTAATTTTCTTTAATGGTGTGGCTTTTGGTGAGTTGATTACACTCAGGAGCCAGCTCCAACAATCAAGAATAATTGAAAAATGCAGACTGCACTCAATTATTTTTTTTTCAAGAAGTGAATTCAAAGTTGGTTTGGTATGAAACATTAGTCTATCTGGTAGGTGGTGGTGGAGAAGGGCAAACATGATCAAAATATATAGTATTAAACTCTCAAAGAATTAATTAAATATTATTTTAAAGTAGGTACTGAGGAGACGGCTCCATGGCTAAAAGAACTTGTTGCTCTTGCAGAGGACTTAAGCTCAGACCTCAGCACCCATGTAGTAACCCAGAACTATTTATTTTTACTGCATTTCTAAGAGATCCCAGACCCTCTTCTGCCTTGCATGGCATCAGGCACACATGTTGGTATACATACATACAAGTAAAACACCCATTCACATAAAATATTTTTAATTAAAGGCAAAAGAAAGCCTATACTGCTGAAAAAATCAGAGATTTCTATGACCTTCTTTGTTCTCATCCATGCCCAGCCTTCAGAAAATAGTAGAAGATACTGTGGGGCTCTGCTGTGATACCCTCTGCAAGTACACAACCCTACAGTGACATTACTCTATAAAAAATAAGGATGCAGCTGGGTGGTGGTGGTGCACACCTTTAATCCCAGCATTTGGGAAGCAGAGGCAGGTGGATTTCTGAGTTCTAGGCCAGCCTGGCCTACAAAGTGAGTTCCAGGACAGCCTGGGCTATATAGAGAAACCCTGTCTTGAAAAAAACCAAAAAAAAAAAAAAAAAAAAGAAAGAAAGAAAGAAAGAAAGAAAGAAAGAATAAGACTGCAACAAGACTCTGTAATGAAATCATTCTACATTAGTGTCTTTGTACTGAAATGACTCTATAGTGATATTCTTCCTTATGACCCACCTAAAATGACACTCTCCTATTGTGACACTTTCTATGGTATCAAGACTTTATAGTGGTATTCTTGTATAATTATGAGTCCTTTTGCAACAATCCCTATAGAAAAATGACTCTTTAGCAATATCCTTCTATAGCGATATGACCTGTAATAATATGTGACATAGCCCAGCCTTGAGAGCTGATTATAGTAGCATCTCCTATAGTCTCACTTCCAGTAAAATGTTATTCCTCAACCGAGACACACTTTTATAGTTAAATCCTTTTATGGTGTTATTCACTTAATCAGGTGCCCCTTCCTAGTGATACCCACTTTTATTACACTCCTGTCAAGTGACTTTCCTCTTCTACATCATCCTATAAAGTTACACCTTTCCTCAGCGATATCCCACTATAAATGATATCCCTCTACAGTGACATGTTCTATAGCAAAATACCTCCTCAGTGAAATCCATATATAGTGCCATACCTCTACTGTGATGCCCATCTGTAGTGACAGCATTCTACAGTGACATTCCATTATAGTGATAGCCACCTTCAGTTAACTCCTATCTAAAATGATAACACTGTAATGAAATCCATTCATGGTGATAGCCATCTACATTGACACCCCTCTGTAGAAACATAACTTTCTAGTGATATCCCTCTACAGGACACCCATCTATGAGACACTTCAACAGTGCCAGTTCTTTGCAATGACATTCCTTTGCAGTGGCACTACTCCATAGTAAACTTCTCAACACTGATGTTCTTCTGCAGTGACATACATCCAAAACAACAGCTCTCTATAATGTTACCACTCCTCAGTGACTCCTATCTGTATTAGCACTCTCTGTAGTGATATCTAGCTACAGGAACACTCAATAGTCAAAGCCACTGTAGTGATGCCTCTCCTTATAACACCACCAGCGTCATCACTCTACAGTGCAAATCTCTCTATGGCTGCAACTCTATTATTACACCCTTTCTAGGCACATCTCTGTATACAGAGAAAGCTATGGTGGCATTCCTCCATGGTGACACGAAGCGATGTTCCTTTACAGTGACATCACTCTGTGCTGATAGATCTTTGCTGTCACATTCTCTGCAGTGTCCTGCTCTAAAGTGACATTTCTCCACAGTGACACTAATATATAGTGACTTTGCTCTATAATAACATTCCTCTACATTGACACCCCTCTATACTGACACTTTCTACAGTGACATACCAACATATTGATCATTCTATAGTGACACTTTTCTATAAGAAAATCCCTGTACATCTTTACTAGCATCTCTTTATAGAGACATCTCTGCACATTGACATTCTTCAAAAGTGATATCTCTCTATAGTGAAATCCTCTATAGTGATACCCACCTATAGTAACATCGTATGTAGTGACACCCATCTTCAGAAGTACAACAGGATAGTGACATCCCTGTTTATTTGCATCTCTCTTTAATGCCATTTGCTATTATGACATGTGGGGCACTGGGCTATGCACAGACAGGCTGGTCTCCAGTTGAGCTGAGATGCTGAACCATGGGACCTGGTGGTAATTCACCTACATGGTACTGAAGGAGTTATCTCATGCTCTGGAAACTCTGGCTCCTGCCTTAGTTGCTGCCCCCACAAGAGAAGCATGGCTAGAAGTCATGTAGGCAATGTCCTAAGCTTCTGACCTTTAGGCTAACCTCCTCCCCAGTTACCTAGCAACAGAAAAGATAGCAGCATACCATAAAAGGGGGCTGTTTGGCCCCTCCTTGCTCTCTTATGCCTCACTCTCACTCCTCTTGCTCCCTTGCTCTTACCCCTCTCTCCTCTCTCTCCTCTCCTCTCCTTTCTTTGTTCTCTCTTCCTCTCTCTCTCCCTCTTATTCTCTAGCCTTTCTTCTCTCTCTCTCTCCTCTTCCCCCATTCTCTCCTCTTGGCATGGTTGTCCTCGCTCTTTATTTTACCTTCTCTCTTTCCCCCTGCCTTTCTATAATAAAGCTCTAAAACCATAGACAGCCTCTGCTCATCAAGGTTGCGCTCACTCTCGCCTGTGTGAGAACCTCTCTTCCCTCAGCCTTCTCTCCCATAACCCCGGGTTACAGGGTATAACCCCAGGACCCCTTTTGGTTTTGGGGGCTGTCCCTTGTCCATCCCCTGTTCAGTGGGTCAGAGGCTTGAATGCCCACCTGGGGCTGAGTGGAAAGTGTCTGATAGCCCTCCCACATCTGCCTGTCCAGAGCATAGGTGGAACTCTGGACAGATGTGGGCTATCCTCCCTCCCCCCTCCTTCCCCTAGGCCCCTTTTAGTTCCCACAATGACACTCTGCTAAAGTTATACTTCTCAACAGCGAACACTCTTTATTTTCAAATGCTTCTAGAGTAACAACCTTGTAAATGGACATCTATCTATAGGACACCTCTCTCTATTGTCATTCTACTTTAGTGAGTTCCCCCCATAGTGACACCATTCTCTAGTTACATTTACTACAAAGATATCTCTATGCATTGATACCAGTATATAAAATATAGCCCTACAATGACATCCTCCATCACTGATATCTTACTAGAGTGACAATCTCTAAAGGTACACCCTCCACAGTGCCACTCTTCTATAGTGACTCCTTTCTATGGTAATATCACTCCCAGGTGACATTTTTTGTATAGACACCCATTTTGAGTGAAATCCACTCATAATGAGATTTCTCTACATTGGGTGTCTTAGTGACATCCTCTAGAGTGACACTTTTCTACAGGTACATCCTTCTATAGTGACATCCCTCCACAGATACATCCTTCTATAGTGATGCATTTCTCTAGTGACATCATTTCATAGTGATGTTCAACTTTAGTAACATTCGTCTATAGTTATACATTCTACAGTAACATCCTTCTATAGTAGTACTCCCCTACAGGCAAAACTTTCTGTGGTGACACTTCTCTTTAATGATATAATTCTATAGTGACATCCATTTTCAGTGGCATATCTGTGCAGCAAACCCCTTTACAGTGACATTTTTCAACCTATACTGATGTTATTCAGTGGTGGCATCACTCCATACAGACATCCATGTCTACTTAGATCGCTATAGAGCACCTCTCTGCAGTGATATGCTCATTAGTGACAGCACTCTCCATAATAACCTGTACAATGGCACCATGAGTAAAATATGCCATATTACCACATGTTTCCTCAATGACATTTTTCACTTCTACTTTGCTCTGATAATTTTCTCTACATGAGCCTGAACTTGTGTGTCATTTTTTTGCCACTGTCCTCTATCTGTTCTCCTTTGTATTTGACAAAAACATATATGTGTCTTCCTTGAAATGATATTTTTAACATTTGCTAATTCCTTTAGACATCATTATCAAATTTATTTTGTTTAAATCTGTTCCTTCAATAAATGGTCATTAAATTATTGATATTGCCAAGCTAGATAGAAGACTAGGAAGATAAAGATAAATAATTTCTATACCAAATTTTGAAAATAAAACCTAGCCTAAGGAGAGAGAAGAAAGCAATCACAAGTGGGGATGGAGGAATGGACCTGGGAGAGAATGTGGACAAGGTAGGGGTGAGGAGAGTGTGGGGGAGAGGGGAACCTGATCTGGTGTCCGGTGAGGTAAAAGGACTGAATCCCCAAGGGCCAGCAGAAAGAATGTAAACAGGCAACCTCAGGAAACAGGATGTTGGGGGGACCCCCAGGAATGCACTAGAGACCTGGGAGGTGAGAGACTCCAAGGATTCAAAGGGAGGGACCTTAGATGAAATGTCCAACAGTAGGGAGAGGGAACTTATAAAGCCCACCTCCAGCAGGAAGACAGGACATCAAATGAGGGATGGGGTTGCCATCCTACAGTCACATCTCTGACCCATAATTGTTCCTGTGTGAAAGAATTACAGGGATGGAAATGGAGAGGAGCCTGCGGAAAGAAGGTTCAGTGACAGGCCCAAAGTTGGATCCAGCTCAAGGGGATATCCCAAGGCCTGACACTATTACTGAAGCTATGGGGCACTCACAAAAATTGATCTATCATGACTGCCCTCGAAAAACCCAACAAGCAGCTGAAAGAATTAGCTGCAGATATTTGCACCCAACCAATGGGCAGAAGCAGCTGACCCCGTTTGTTGAATTAGGGAAGGCTGAAAGAAGCTGAGGGGAAGGACAATCCAGTAGGAGGACCAGCAGTCTCAATTAATCTGAACAGCTGAGATCACTCAAACACTGAACCACTAAACAGACAGCATACACCAGCTGATATGAGGCCCCCAACACACATACAGTAGAGGACTTCTGGGTCTGTGTTCATTCAGAGATTATGCACTAAACCCTCAAGAGACTGGAGGTGCCAGGGAGTTTAGAGATCAGGTGGGGTGGGGGGTGGGGACATCCATGTGGAGACAGGGTGGGGAGGATGTGTGGGATGCAGAGCAGTCAGAGGGTAGATTAGGGTGCAGGGAATGGAATATGGAATGTAAAAATAAACTAAAAATAAAATAAAATTTATAAAAAAGGAAATAGATATGGGCATAATAAATGTTTTCTCCTGTGATGTGTGTTAAAATATGTAATTTCATTATAGCTATAAAGAGTACAGTTTTGGATTGGAATTGAATAGCTTGAGTTTCATAACTATAAGGAGCTGGCAAATATTCATTAATGATCTACACTGAGAAGACTTACAGCTGTTCCAAGACAAGGGAGTCAGGAGGATAAAGAGGATGAAGGAATCTCCTCAGCCACTGCATTGGGCTCAAGTGGAGTGAGACACACATGAGAGAAGTGATGGTGAATACCAGTGTGGGTCACAAGAACAGACACATGTGCACATACACATATACATGTTAGCATTTCTGGAAAATGGCCATCTTTATGACGCATGATCTAGGTTTGTTAGTTATATGATAACCTAATATTACTAGGCTTCACCTAGAAAAGCTAATAAAGAGTACGTTGAGTAGTAAGTTTTGCTGACAATAACGCAGCAGCATTGGTTCATTAGCCGTGATAAACCTTGTCAGGTGGTGTGTAGGGGAAGTCTACCTGATTGGCACCTGTGCAAGCTGAGAAGTACTTAGATGTGCTTTCTCAGCTTCTCTGTGACTTATACATACATCTTATCTTCCACCTGCCTTTTATAGTACCCTTGAACACGAATTTGGGGGGGGGGACAAACTTTTAACCAAAAATCCCACTCTTACCTGGACCTGTCCCATCATGACTAATCAGAACTTTCGTCAGTTTGCCAAGAGCCACAGCCTTAATGGAAAAAATGTCCACCTGTAAGAGAAGTACACTCAGGTACATGTAAGACAGTTCCAATCTCTAGGAAAAGGGAAAACAAAATGGACAGTATTCTTACCAATGTGTCTACTCCATTACTACTACACGAATGCATAGTAATTATCAATATATGATGGGTATATCCTGACAACATTTTATGCTTAAAATTCTACCCTATGTTGGGAAAGAGACAAACAAACATAAAGAATATACTCCTAGCTTGATCATAGAATCTATAAAAGGATTTTAGGTATTTAATCAGGATATTTATTTATTATCTGTGAGTAGAGTTAATGACCATCTTAAGTGTTGTCTGACTCCATCTTTCTATACTAACTATGTACTACTTAGCACCATCCCTGGGGGTAGTAGGGGTCACCTCCTGCTTTCCCAGCAAGTGAAATAGAAGTACCCAGTTATGTACTTGCCCCATGTAGATATCTGGTGAGAACAGAGCCAGCATTGCAGGAGTTGAGTCTGCCTCTGGCTTGTGCTTTTTAACCATTGCTCTCACCTTTCTTGCTGTTGTTGTTATCATGGTAGTTGTGGTGATTGTGGTTGTGGTTATTGAATAACTGTGCATTAAGAAATGCACATGGGCTGGAGAGATGGCTCAGCCATTAAAGGCTAGGCTCACAACCATAAAATATAAGAAATGCATATATACAGGCATGAAGTCCTGAACTAGGAAGTAGATATGAGTGATATGCAGTGTATACTCAACAGACATATCCCACTCATATACTTGGGACTCAGAATGCAGCACCAAAAGTCTGGCGTGTCAGCATGCTAAATCCTGACCTAAGGAATATTGGTGGTCCCAGGAACATCAGAGTTCTCTATAGCCTCTTACCATGCTGTCTTTTGTTATTCATCATTCTCCCTCAAAGGAGTTGGAGACCAGCATTAATTTCCAATAAGACAAGCCACAAGACTTGGTCCCCTATCCACACAAAACAAACTAGAAAACATAAAAGGATTGCACACTCCATCCCCACCTCTGGCTTTGTGTGTAACAGTTGGCCATAGGACTTTCTGTGTTCTGACTTGGTAAGACAGGCTCAAGAATCTCACTCCAGAGGAGTCCTATCCCAGAGAAACAAAGAATGAGGAGAATCCAAGCAGGCACAACTGTGTTTCCCTTTCATCTCTCATTCTTAGATCACAACCTTTTTCTCAGTTGTATTTGGCCATTGTGTTTATTCTTTACTGAATCTAAGAATATAGGTAGTTTCCCTCAGGTCTTTAGGTCCTCCTTTCCAAAGGTTCCCTCTTCACATAAAAGGACTGAACAACTGTACTGTTGTCCTTTGTGACCTATATTTCCTTTGTAACTCTAATGGCAGTGTCAACATTGACCTTATGATGTGTGAGGGAAAGGAATACATCTCCTACCATAATAGCTCTCCCCATAGCTTTTACACTTGGTCTTCCCAAATGGAGTCTTTATTCTTTCTTCTATACTTTTTGTTCATTTCTTCTGGCCTGGAATCCCATGTCAACAGGGTGATAGAGTGAATTCTCTTGTTACCTGTTTGTTTTACTCAGAGTATGTGAAGTTTATCCATGCTGTCTTATTTAGTATCATTCTATACACTTTCAGATTTTATATTAAATATCTTAAATTATCTATTCATCCTAGTATCTCCAAGTAGTACTGTCCCTCTCAGACTGTTTTTGAATGCCTTTGCATAAAAGTAGCATTCATTTTTGTTGGGGGATAGCTATGTTGCAGGGTAATTACATACCCTGCTGTCATAGATCATCTATTCTGGAAATAATGATACCAATGCAGATTCTGTATGTACCACACATGAGAGGTTAAAGTACTACACCAGATAACCAATACCATGTATTGTTTTCATTTTAGGCTTAGACGTCTGTAAAAAGACATCATGATGGGCATATTCTTTTCTGATCATCAGCATTGTTGGTGTTGGTGTTGGTGTTGGTGGGTATCCTCTTTTGTAAAGTTCATAGTCAGTTGTCACGGCTATATTTTAGTTAAGGTTATCTGTCTTTTTCTTTTTGATTTCTGGGTGTTCTGCATACATATATCTTATAGACAAGCCCTTTGTTCATGCATGCTATATCTCCATACAATGTAGCTATCCTGTTTATATTCTTAACTGTGTCTTGAAAAACCAATTTCTGTAACATCAAAATTGGGTGATCTTATCTTAATTTTCCTTCTGATGTAGTACTTTCTTTCCTTTTGGTTGTTACCTGGTTTTTAAAATCTTAGTAACAGTTCACCTACCCATGTAGCATCATCAACAATGTCAAGTCAAAAAAGAGAAGAAATTTTACGACATGCTTGTGAACAAATGAATCAAAACAATAGGCTCATAAAACAGAATTCTGAAATCCTTCCCCATGCTCCATATGCACAGAACTTGAAACTAGTAAGATGATCAACAAAGATGCTTAGCCCTTAAGACCAGTTTGAATGTTGCTACAGAAAATGTTTCTAGTCTTCCTGGATAGATGCTGGAGTTGCTATTACTCCGCTTTATCCAGATAACCCTTCTAGTCTTGCTTTTAAAAGAAAATGACAACAATCCCAAGACTCATCTATTGTTATGTGGACCCTGGTGAAGTGCTTGTCTTTTCAATTCTAGAACAATCTTCAGGGAAAAAAATCACTAAGCACCCTCAGAGTTTGGAGCAGGTATCAAATGCATTTCTCAGATATTTTCTGTTTGCATGTTTTCTGTGAAGAAGACTAAAAGAATGATGGCGGTTGTGAACTGATGAGATCTGTCTTTACCTGTCCACGCTGAAACACAGCTTTCCTGCTCCCTGATTGATGAAGTCTTCGTTTTCCAGAATCGCCATTGGTGCCAATGAGGTTGATGAATACATTAGATTCTGTTTCTGCTCCTGGCTTTGTGCCAGTGTGTATGTGAATTTTGTAAGTTACCACTGAAATGTCAGAAATCAGATATCAGCCTTCTTATTTGTATTTATAGAGTTACTTACATTTTAAAGCAACAAAAGATTCTTTAATATGGATAGGTAAGTTACTACTTGACTTGGCCCCAGCTCTAAAGTATTAACCTTTAAACATGCTCCTGGTTACACTTGTTTATGTCATTCATATAAAAGGGATATTCCCTGAACTATTGTTTCAAAATAACTATCATTAGCAGTTATGCACTTCCATTAATTATTACTCTTTCTATAGGTATTATGAAAAGCTGAAATTAAATTAAAATACATCTGTCCCCAATTTTAATTAGATGAAGTTCACAGGTTTTTACCCCAGAAGAATGATCGGCCACCTCTGCTACTGCATAGAGATTACTATTTCAATAATAGATATGTTAAATTTCCTTTGAAAAAGAAAAGAATTCACAGATCTGTGAGGTAGAGATAGAGAAAGAGACAGAGAATAAGTCCAGTGCAATTGAAGTTCTGGTCACTGAACTTGACCTTAGAGTTAAGGTTATTCTGAGACACTGGTAGAATTCACTCATTAGAAAAGAAATCATTTGTTGACAGTGGTGATATAAGCCATATCCTGGATACAATGAGAACTTTGTACTATTCCAAGACCCTAGAACTCCTTATAAATCACACCCTGCTATTGAGCCCCTACATTTATATAAGTTAACATCAACATTTTCCAAGGAGCTCAGACATGGAAACGCAACGAATTAGAAAAGCAGGTAGATGAAGACCTTTGACTGTGTCTCTCACGCCCGACCTTTAGAAAGACAAATGCAGTATATTGGGAAATAGTATGAGCAGAGAAGATAAATCAGTTTCTCTGTGCAGTCTGATGTATTCTAAATGTATTCTAAAATACCCCAGAGTGAAACCCTGCAGAGTTAAACAGAAAATTAGAACATTCCCATGAACTCTGAACAGAGGCACCTTTCAGTGTGCACAGAGCAGAGCTGGTCTGATGAGCTGCCCAAGCAGAAGTCCAAACTGCTGCTTAATTCTGCAGAGCAAATGCAAAGACAAGCATGCCATGAGACCTTTGTAGACAAAGCTGGCTACTATCTTCAGAGAATTTTTTTTCCATTTTTTTTTTTTTTTTGGTGAAGAATGAACTTGTTTATGCTCTCAATGGGGGACATTAAAAGACAACAATAATTATGTGAAATTTTACAGGTTTAAAAAGTATATTTCAAAAATCACTGAGGGCATAAACACACACACACAGTATAGACAATGTTTCAATTTTCCCCAGGCATTGCATGAAAACCTTAATAAAATCCTGCCACAGCTAATCCGCACATGGCTTCAGGTACATCTTACCAGAGGGACATTGATTAGCCTGAATATACATGTGCCAACATAGAAAGAAGGTACCCCAAACTCTTGCCATTGAAACTCAGAGGAGAAACAACTGCACTCACACTCTGAAAATAAGTTAGCAGATGAAACTAAACACTGAATTCATACATAAGCTACATCAGCAGCAACTACATAATTTGAATTAAAAGCTAAAAGAAAACACTAGCCCACCAAGAGAAATAGACATTTCGCTACAGTCTGTAACACTGACTCTATTTTACTTAGACTCGACAACTTAATTCACTAAGCATGTCTTAAACACCAAACAAACAAAAATATCTTTATTGATAAATTTATAACAATAAATTCTGGTCAGACTTTGGATGATTCTAATTCCTCATCTCACTTATCCAAAATGGAGAATTTAAAGAATGTTTAGCATCCCACCTCAACATACTCTGAAATATTATATATTTGAAATGTGAACTACCTAGAAAAGGAAACTAGGTAGTCCTTCTCCAAAGCCAGGAAATATTAGGGTTTGGGTGGTTGATTCAAGGCAGAGCCACACGTCCTAACTAGCACTCAGTCTGTCACAAGAATGGAGTAGTCTAACGAACTGTCCTTAGCCCAAGAGAGAACCAGCCTCCATGAGCAGAGATTAACGCAATGCTAAGTCCAATGCAAGAAGAGAACTTTAATTTGAGTATGCAAAAAAAGTACAGGGATAGGGTTTGAGATGGAGATATCTGTCATAAGAAAAGGAGGGTTTTACCTTGCTGCTCATTTATACTGAGACAAATAATTATAGTTAAAGAATCTGTTTTAAGAAGTAGCTCTTAATGTAAATACCAGCATCATTAACTTAATGCAATTATTGACATCATTAACTTAGTGTAAATACTTTACAAGCATTAATTAAAAGTAGCATCTAAAGTTGTGTGTAGTTTACCTACATATGTTAGATATTTATACCATAATTTCACACATGCTCTATTTTCTTTGTGGCAATATTTCCAGCTACTTAGGAATATCCCCTTCTCTTTGACACTCTACAGAAACAAAACATCACTTACCTTCCTATCTGTCACACTGTCAGACAACTTCACTGGTGACTGCACTAAATCTAACCATTAAGATTTTTTTTTTTTTATGCCAACATGTTCAACACTATCATCCTTCTAATTTACCACGGTTGCTATGCTTCCTCACCTCTCAGGTAAGGCCACCATGTTAATGTTTACCAGCATTTTGGTGTCTGCATTCTTTAACTTATTATTTGGGCTGATGATTGTGAGGCTGGGGTAATGAGATTTAATAGCATCTCATTAGAGACCTGGAACTCTTTCAAGGCCTTTACTTGCAGGTTTATTTTCAAACAGCAACACCACTCTAGGCTAAAATCTTTGTCAAGTGTTTGTTAACGATGATTTATCAGCATCAACTGGAATCATTAACATCACCTAAAAATAGTACCCTTCATTCTTGAATTCTTTAATATTTGAATTGCAAATGCAGAGTGAGAAAATATTGTATGCTTATACTTGACCGAGACATATAATAAGTATGCCACATGAACATCAGCAAGTGGGCTGAAATTACTTTCCCTGATGTGAAATTTCACTAGCAGTTTTCAGGACAGGGCTAGGTTAAACATGTGGCCAGGACAATTTTTTCCTAACCCGGTTAAATTGTAGTTAATGAATAAAGCTATAGACACTCTGTTGGTTGTTGAGCCAGTAAGGAGGAAATGGCACATGTGTGTTTTCATGTTTACCAAATCTGGCTTACAGTCTTCCACTTGTTGGCATTTTCTCACTTACTTTGCAACAGCTTTGCCACACCCAAAAATGTTAACTTGGTTGATTTGTCCACTGCCAGTCCTCTTATTAGTCATGAAATGACTCTAGAAACACAACACTTCAATTTAAATGAAATGCTCTTTGTTGCTGTTGTTGGTGATTGTCCTCTGACCCAAGCAGCCAACTCCTTGGGAATTAGCTTTGCAAGAGATCATCCAAGGTAGGTTTGTTGACGGTTTAAGGCCCCTTGTGGAAAATGGAGAGGGTCACAAGACCCTCAGTTGAGTGTCTACCTGATCCATACCAGTTGCTCTATATAATTGTGCCTTAATTTTATATGGTCTTCTGCAGAGGATAGATTACACAGGAAGACTAGGAGAGGGGGCTCAAGCTATGTGACAACAGGAAACCTTCATTCTTTCTAGGTAGGACTTCTCAGGTATGGGCTGTTTTCAGGAGGTATATCTACATCTCTGTAAGAAATCCCTCACTTATGCTCTATAAGGAGACCAAATAAACTCACTGGTTCTCTAGAATGAGCATTGGTGGAATCCTTGGGAACGTAGAAAAAGGAGCAGACATTACTTATTCAGAAGAAATTTTAGCAATAGTGACAATTGTCTCTTTGTATGTTTTTTGAACTATATCTATGATTTTTTTTTTAATTTTCAGGGGGTTGCTAGTGTCACTATAAGGATGGTGTAATTTCCTGGAAAGAAAATCTAGGGTATCAGCAGTAGAGATCAACTGTGTTACAGAGGTTACATGTTTTTGGGTTGGCTTTCTTGTGATAATATTCCATGTGGTGTAGCATTCTCTCCCCAGTGCTCTGAACAAAGGAGGAGTTCTCTACCAGATTCCATTGTGTATCTTCTGCATGTGTGCCCTTGAATCATTCTGTGCTGGTTAGTTGTTATCAAACTGATATAAACTAGACTAACAAAAGAAGAAGAAGAAGAAGAAGAAGAAGAAGAAGAAGAAGAAGAAGAAGAAGAAGAAGAAGAAGAAGAAGAAGAAGAAGAAGAAGAAGAAGAAGAAGAAGAAGAAGAAGAGGCGGTGGCGGAAGAGGAGGAGGAGGAGGAGGAAGAGGAAGAGGAAGAGGAAGAAGAGGAAGAGGAGGAAGAGGAAAAGGAGGAAGAGGAAGAGGAGGAAGAGGAGGAGGAGGAAGAGGAGGAAGAAGAGGAAGAAAACACTCATATGAGGAATCAGGTCTGTGGCATTTCTGTGAGGCATTATCTTGATTGCTAACTTAAGGTAGCAGGCCCAGCCCCACTGTGCTTTGTGCCACCCCTGGGCAGGTGAGTCTAGATTGACTAAGAAATGATAACTGAATGGGAGGCTGGGATAAAGCTATAGGTACCCTGTTGGTTGTTGATCCAGTAAGGAGGAAATGGCACATGTGTGTTTTCATGTTTACCAAATCTGACTTACAGTCTTCCATTTGTTGGCATTTTCTCACTTACTTTGCAACAGCTTTGCCACACCCAAAAATGTTAACTTGGTTGATATTTGTCGAATGCCAGTTCTCTTATTAGTCATGAAATTTCTCTAGAAACACAACACTTCAATTTAAATTAAATGCTATTTAAATTAAATGAAATTAAGTGGCATTGCTCTATGGTCTTTGTGATGGTTCCTGCTTTCAGATCCCTGCCTTGGCTTTCCTAGATAATGGACTATAAAACAAATGAATGCTTAACTTCTCTGTCTTGGTTTCAGTCAGTGTTTTATTACAACAACAAAGAAGAAACTAGCACAGGCCCGAATGATTTCAGATAAGAGCACAGGAAGTACTTAGGCAGGACATTCCACAAGCCAGAAAACCATAACTTGTTCCTGACCCTGCAAACATACCATGAGTACTTTCTTAGGCCAGGAAGAGGGACATTAGGTTGAAAGTCCAAGGAGTCAATTAGTGTCAGGGACTCAGAGGAGAAAAACAAAAAGCAGATTGAATCCACTAGAGATTCAACTCTACCTAGCTTCCTAGCTGCCCACACAGGAGAGTGTCTGTACTGCCTGGACTTCGCTGCTAATGAAGCCCATCACATACTTGATTGAGCCTTTGCCTGTGTAGGTTAGTAGAAAATACAGGTAAAACTAAAATAGAAGTCTACAGGGAAGGAGGCATTAGGTAGAACAATCACTGGTACCTTCAAGTTGTGGAAATTTCTTAAAATCATGAGCAATTCAAAAAAAAAAAAAAAGAAAGGTGTGTGTAGTCATTACAGACATCTAAGAGCTAGAAGCAAAAGTAGATGATCAGGTAAGAAGAACATCCTGGCTGAGTCTGATCACCAAGTGCCAAGCACAATACCAAGGCTCTCTTCATGCCAGAGAAATCACTGATATGGGTACTTGTGATACCTACCCACCTAAGGTCAGGTCACTGGGAAACATGAGCTGTTGTGATGGGAGGTCTATGGGAGCCATGAGAAGTCAACCAAGAAACAAGATAGTTTCTAAGAGCTTGGAAGTAGTCATACTCATGAAACAGATACTATTGTGCCTGTCATCTAAGTGCCAGGACGGTCGCCAACACAGTGAAAGAAGGCAGACAGAGAAAAGCCTTCTTTTCTTTGTGCTCAGAAATAGGATGATTGAGCTTATTAGGTCATTATCCATCATAATTTTAAAAAACAAATCAATACACTACAGTGCAAGTAATACTTCCTTACATTTGTGTTTGTTTGTTTGTTTGTTTATACCAAGGGAATTGGGGACTTCACTGAGTAACAATTTCTTTCTTGAAGGAAGGCTGTTATGAATAAAGTAAACTGATTTCTGAAACACATTGAATAATTTGAAGGCAGACATATCTTGTGGAAAACAGGATTTTCAACATAAAAAAAAACTTCCATTTTCTTTAATTTTTCCTCTCTCTTTCAGTTTCTTCTCTATATCTTAAGCCAGAGTGATGGAATGACTATTGTCTAAAGTATCTAGGAATGACTGATTCAGGGAGGGTGAGACACTCTGCCCTCCGCACACTGTCACAGACCCTTGAAGAAGAAGAAGAAGAAAGTGTTAAAATGGACAAAAACAGACCTTCAGGGCCATTTTCTTGGCTCTGAAAAGTATATAGTTTGTACATCTGAAAAGCAAAGATATAGTGGGACGTCTCCTCAGGAGACAGTTCATGGCACTCTGTAAACCACATCACACCTAAGAGAAGCAGAAAGTAAATGGGGTGGGTTTATTTTAGGTCCAATATCCAATCTATAGGAAGAAGATGCATCTGGACACAGCACAGAAGGAGAACCCACACTGATCAACTGAGATCAAAAGAAAGGCAGCTTCATAATGGAGCTTCAGGGCTCACTTTGAGTTTAAATTATTAAGAAGTCTAACATAAACAAAAATAGCGGTGTATTTTGTTTTAAAGTCAAGTTGGTTGAGCACAATTAAATGCAGTAAAGCTTCAGTTGTGAAGTCTTCGGCCTTTTGCATGCTGGCCAGTGGAAGATTTGTATAAGAAAGGCTCAACCATTTGCCTTACTGGTATTTGGTTGTTTTTAAGAATTGCATAAAGAGATTGAAATCAATTTTTTTACAAAACATATTTAGTATAGCACTTGTATTTTAATTTCATTTGAAGGATCACCTCTTATACTGTCAGATCAAGAAGTTTTCTGTTCTCAAAGTAATTTTACTAAAATTGGGAACAAGATAAGGTTGTCTTCTCTCTTTTATACTGCTTGAAGACTCAGCCAGGGCAATAAGACTACTGAAGAAAATCAAGGCTTTACAAATAAGAAAGGAAAAATCAAAATATCTTAATTGCAGATGATATGATTGTATACATAAACGACCCTAAAAACTCCATTAGAAAGCTTCTACAGCTGATACTTTTGGCAAACTAGCAAGATATAAAATAAGCACACAAATATTAGTAGACTTCTTATATACTAATTGGTCATGTCTTGCTCACTCATCATCAAAATTTTTCTCCTGTAGTAGATTGGAGCTAATATAGGGACCTACAACTGAATAGTTTACAAAAAGTGAGAGATCTTGGAAGATTCCGTATCTCTTTATCAAATCTGTCCCCTCAGGGCTCAGGATGCTATACCAAAGAAGAAGCAGAAAGATTGTAAGAGCCCAGTGGAAGATACCAAGAAAATAGTGCCCTACAGACACAAAAGGACTAATTAACGCATATTTGACCTCACAGAGAAGGTAGCTGAGTGCACATGGCTTACTCAGGTCCAAGCCAGACAGGGTCTTAGCATTAACAGAAGAAATCGATACAAAGTCCCAATCCCTAACCCACTTGACAATCCCTTGTAAAAGAAAAGTGACTTTTCTCTAATAGTCTTACTGGGTATACAAACCATACTTAAGGACCAGCTCCATGCAGAGCAGCAGATGGCAAACACAAAATGAACTTAGTTATGAGATCTTCTATCTCACAATACTTTGGACTTAAAAAAAACTTAACTGTTTTCTTACACATTATGTTCTCTGATTTTGTGTTTTTATGAGTTTTGTGTGAAGGGTTTGGTGTATAACTCTGTATTAACTCTGTATTCATATATTATGATTTCTTCCTTTTTTTATTTTCTCTTGTTCATTCTATCTTCCTGGTTTGATTGTATTTTATTTGATTATTTGTTTTCTAAAGACAGAGGTAAATAAAAAGTAGGTTTGGATGGGTGCAGAGGGGAGAGGGTCTGGGAGATGTCAGAGGAGAAACTGTGATCTGACTATATTGTATAGAAAAAAATCAATTAAAAGTAGAATCTTCCCTTGATCTTGGTAATCTATTCCTCAATTATTCAGTGCAAAGGGGATGCTGAGGACAACCAAGCTCAGAAGTATCTGGAATGACACGTGTTCGACAAATTTAGACATCTCAAGTTTGTTTGTAGAAGTGAACAGAGTCAACTCCCACCAGACAGCTACACACCACCAGGAACATGGAATTCTAAGAATCTGTGTACATCTCTGAAGAGGAGTACCACTACTAAGCCAATAGGAGACATCATACTAAATGCTAGCAAAGAGGTACTGAGCGCAAAATTATGTCATCTCAAGAAGAATAACATGACAAGACACAGAGTGATGTGTGACACAGACACTTGACTGTATCAAAACTCTCTAGTGAAATAGAGAAGACAGGCAGTTTTCCTCATAGATACAGAAAACTCTTGCCACAGAAATCCCAGGAAGCAATTTTCCTAATTTATGGTGATTTTGAATAAGGCAGTAAAAGAACATTTGCCATTGTGTCTTTTAAAGTTACCTGAAATTACTAAGTAGTCTGTCAAGCAATGACTGTGTCCAACAGACTTTCTGTAACCCAAGATGCTATCCTAGTCAGACTGAGCAGAGACTACACTTCTCCCAGTGTGTGTTCATCTGTGAATAGGGCATCTCTGCCTACTGCCCCCAAACGCCTTGTTTTATAAGTGCAGAGCTCCTATCTATTTCAGAACTCTTCGTTCTGGGCACATGTAAATATTTACAGAATAAACAAAGGCTGTTCATCTGCCTACAACTATTGGTTACTTCTCAATGCTCATTGCACCAAACTGACTCAAGTATGAATCATCTAAGTGTGCAGTGGAAGCTCTGCTCCCAGTATATTTCTTCGTGTGTGGCTTTAACCATACCTGTATTCTTAGATATGAAAAACCCAAATCCCCAAACTGGTGCCACCATCAGGGTAAAGGCAAGTTGATTTTCATCCCATCATTTCTCTTGCTTCTTAGTACACATTGGACAACTTAGGCTTATCTTAGATTCTCATGGACTGATATAGAGGGTCATAACTTGGCTTCCCATATTCCTACCCTCTAAGTCCTGTAATAAATTACCTTCTACTATTATAGGATAAATATGTTGGGCATGGAATTATAGCTAGTGTTCTTTGACCTTTCTGACAATCACTGATGTAGAAAATTCTCCTCAGAAAACTCATTTAAAATGCTTCCTCATTTTTCATCTTTGGACAACATATGATCCAGAGGATAATTCACTCCCTTTCTACAATACTATCCAACTTGTCTCTATTTACAAAAAATAATGATTGGATTCATGTAGACATATCCTTCTAGGGTTGGTGACATAGCTCAGAAGTAGAGTGGTAGAGCTAGAGCTGAAATATTTACCTACAGGTATACAAACCCATCACAAGAAAAAAGAAGAGAGAAGGAAGAAGGAAAGAAGAAAAATCCTCCAGCTATATCTCTCAGGTTACAGATTTAAATTCTCTTGGTGCAATACATAGCTAAAATTTCCTTGGCAAATGATTCATGAATATATATCACTGTGCAAATGCAAGACATTCAGGGACTACGTGCTATAAGGTAGTGTTTCTCAACCTTCCTAACATTGCAACCCTTTAATACAGTTCTCATGTTGTGGTAACCCCCAACCATAAAGTTATTTTCATTGCTACTATGTAGCATTTTTACTACTACTAAAATTACTGCTGTAATTTTTTTTTCTACTGTTAGGAATCATAATGAAAATATCTCTGTTTTCTGGTGGTCTGAGGCAACCACTGTGGAGGGTATTATGCTAGGAACAAATACCATTACTGATCAATAGAACTTATAGAATCCCAGAACTTCAGCAGCTCCTTATGTGGAAAATTATCAACTTAGACCGCTTAAAATAGTTTGCTGCCAAATTTATAGATAGTGCTCTTAAACATTTTCTGGGCCAGGCAGCCTCTATATTTCAAACCGTGCTAGGCCATGGCATCTCAGCACCCTTCTATCCTCCTGGGAAACAAGCTCTGGATATGTTTCAGGTCCTGCCACACTTGGATGACTTGACCTATAAATAGAAAACCCCAAACAGAAAGCCAGAAAGCCAAAAACTATCATTTATATCCCCATTCTTAGCTCAGCAATTGCAGTATTTTAGTGAGTACAAGTTTTTTTGTTTTTATACTTTCCTAATGAGAAAGGAACAAAAGAACAATACTTGTCTTTAGAGTACTCCCCTCATTTGTAGTGATGATGCCCAAATATATCTATGTGATTCTCAATGAATTGGACTTGAAGGCTGTTGGGAATGGCCTTCTTCCTGCAAGGAACCACTCCTCTCTACATATAAGCACCTGCATTGTGCCACTGCCTGCAAGCTGCCAGAACAGCAGAGAGGTCAGGAGCAGGATCCTGGTGGACCCAGTACCTGTGTCCAGAGCAACAATAGCACTGGACTATCTGAAGATAAACTCTGGGGCATGAACCTCTGGGCCCAATATTTATTTTCATTTTACTAATGGACTGTTTATGGGCTTTATCTTCTGTCTCCAAGAATCAAGCTTTCTTAACACTTACTTTTAGTGATCCCATTGACACAGTGTGAAGAAACCAGAGTGAGAACAGATGGCAAATGTGACTCAGAGTGTTAAAACATGTGCAGGTAGTTCACTTACTGTCTTTCCTAAAATGTAGCCCAGCAGTGTGCCCAAAGGAATGTGGGGGTCTAGTAGATCTACATGTATTTATTGCTTGATTATTTCTCTTGTTGATGAAAAGAAAATGACAGCTGTAGAGAAAAATGAAGATCAGATGGGAAAGTGGAATTCTTCGCTGTTTTGTAGAGTCTTGTCCGGCAGGAAGAAATCAATAAAAATACTTTGGATTTGAGGCCAAAGGTGGAGGATCTGGCCATATAGGTTTTCCCTGAGGCAGGAAATCAGGTGAATAAACTGGGCAGAAGGAGGCCATTGGGTTCCAGCATAGTAAGCAGGAACCACTAGGGAAGATTAAGGAGAGTTGCCAATAGGTATAAATCTATATAAGACCTTGACCAACATCACGAGGACTACCACTTATAGGCCCAGTCAGCTAGGAAAACTGTGGAGGGTTCTAAGAAGAGAAATGTTATTTGATTGTTCTTCATGGATTTTAAAAAGGCCATACTAATAGCAAAACGTTCTTTATAATCCCTGTTCTCATTAGAGCAGTTAAATATTCTCAAAGAATGGGATAGGGAAGCAAGTGGGGAGGATGAGCCACGGGAATCGGTTGGGTACCTACCATGTGCACACAGAAGAGAAGGTAGCTCACCAGGCTTTGTAGAGAGGAGTACCAGACAATCATGTGAGCTCTTGGGGTGAGGGTGGGGAGAGTATAGCTGCCTGGGTAGTCGGAGATGTCTAGCAGGGGGTAGACTCAACTGACTGACTGAAATAAGGGCAAGTGGGAGGAACAAAGTTAAGAGTAATGATATGGGCATGCTTTTCCAGGTGGGAGATAGCAACTCCCAGCAGCTGTGCCAAGAAGGCAAGTTGAACATGAACGACTATGTGTGAGTGTGTTTTATCCATGGATTCCAGGGAAGCTGGAAGAGGGCTAGTACCGCAGCCACTTCCTGGAGCAAAGGCGGGTATGGAAAAATTACACACAACAGTGTGCATATGGCTTCAGGGCTAAGCAGTTCCGCATTGAGCAACCAATAAGGAGGCTCATCCTCTTCACAGCAGTTGTCCACAGTTCTTTGTCTGAGGATAGGACCTAGCAAAAGTTCCCTACTTCCAATGGAAATATTCTGAAGCAGACCCTGTTTGACCGCAGCAATATTTTATGTGGCCTCTGGGAGTTACTATTTGTGTTGAGCCCTCCATCTTCCCTGGAGCCCAAGTTCAGCATCAAACATTCCTTCACCCAAGGGTGTGACCCCAAGCTTCACCTCTCTTTATCATCCATCTGTTCTGAAGATAGCCTGGAGCTGGAGCTTACGTAGTAGCCACAGTGAGCTGAGTTGGTGTTTATAATCAGCCTTGGGCACCCCTGCCAGGTCATTAGCTAAAGATCTTGAAGGACAGCAAACCAAGGGCAGTCAGCTAGTCCTTGGCACTGCTCTTTGCCAGAATGCCAGACTGTGAATAAATCAGAGGGCATGTAACCAGCTGAACTTGGCAGTGCTCACCCTGGGAGTAAAAAAGGCTCTGGTCCCACCAGCAATCAAGGTTAGGCCTCCAAAGAGTGGTGATTTATAGACTAGTGGTACCAAGCGTCAAGGCTTTTGAAAGCCTTCCAGTAATCTTCTGAAAAGGAGAGGCAAAATTACAGAATTAATGGGCTCAGAGAGAAAGTACAACCTGCATGGAAACCACTCATCATATGCCACTAAATTATGAAGAAAAAAAAATCATTTTGGAGCAAGTCCTAAGGACGTCATGCAGACTAGGAACTCTAAACTAAATATTAATCATTTACTTTAGAAAGTTCTTCATTAACCTTTCTTGAGTTCTTTCTTGAGCTGACTGTGGAACGCTTTGACAGATAGGAAGACAGTCCTAAGACTATTAAAGTTCAGTGCTGCTTCCTTCTCCTTTTGAGCCCAGGACAGAGAAGCCTCATCTCAGTAGTCCATAGCTGCTGTGGGCTTATTTGATGCCATCAGAGCCCAAGCTGGCACATGAGGAATGTCCCAAAGAGGCGACACTCAATACCAGAATGCTGCTTCCTCACAGGTGCCAGTTTCTACTTAATTCTTAAATCTTGAGATGGCATTTTTCTTTCACCTTAATGTTTAAATTATTCTCCTCTAAATGAGTACACTTTTTTTCAACCTGAGAAATGAGATACTAGTTTGGTTTTCCCAGAAGCTGAGAGAAATGAGAATTTGTGTCATCTTAGATATAAATTCCCATTATTACCTAATTTTGTCAGAAAAGGAACCTTAAGAATGGGTTAGTTTGCTTCCAATAAGAAACAGTCCCTTGAAGCAGGACGTAATGGATGAGGCTTCGTTAGCTGACTTGGGGAAGGTGCATGGAGCCGTGCTGAGCCTTACTGACGCCCGTGTTAAATTAGTCCCAAATCAATACTCCACTTAAAGTACAATGCAGTTTCCTGCTTACATTCTTTAACACATAAAAATGTTTCACACATTTTTTTTCCAGGTAGAAAATTATGAAATGCACCAACTAGTGACTACTGGCAAAAAAACACACAAAATAATCCAATAGAATTTAAGTAATAAAGTTCATCAGAAAACAGCACTGCCCTTAAAAATACATGTGGAAATATAACAATAAAAATGCCAATAAGATATTCCTTGTTTTTCATCAGAGATGTGGGTCTCAAATTCTTCTAAGTATCTCTTTTCTTTTCTTTTCTTTTCTTTTCTTTTCTTTTCTTTTCTTTTCTTTCCTTTCCTTTCCTTTTCTTTTCTTTTCTTTTCTTTTTTTTTTAAATGAAAGTCAGTTTTGGACAGGTGTTAGCATTTGGATGAATACAATATTTAGGCTTGTGTTGTGCAGAGAAGAATCAGGTTTCTACATATCACTGACCATTTGACATCTTCTAGGTCAATATCTTAACATCCTGGGATGCTGCTGCGATGCTCATGTGATGCCTGTAGGGCATCTGCAGATGGGTGATTAAATTAAGATTAAGATTGAGAAGATTAAGAAGATATTTTGACAATTATCAAATTAATGCAGATATGAAAAATTGGTGTAAGAGGATTCTTCTCTCATTCTTGCCATTTCTAAGTTAGTTAGCCCATATATTTCTTGAATCCAACCACGTATTCTTGCTATGGTCAATATAATGAGGACTGAGACTATGTATGGACTCCATATCAGCTAGTGAACAGTAAAATGATGTAGAGGAAAATGGACTTTCTTCATAAATTTAAAGGAATAAAAGAATGAAGAGGAGTGGCAGGAAGATTATTTTGGCTTGGGCGGGGTGGGGTTAAAGTATCAGTGAACTGCATGGCAAAGACTTCAAGGGGAATGGGAGAGTGTTCATTACGCTGAGGATAGCTGATAAGAAAGCAGAGCAAGTTCCTAAGAACAGAGATCTTACCTGAATCATCAGTGCCTCTGAATGTTCCTTATTCATAACCACACAAGGTACTTCTCCCTTGTGAACCTGGATGCTCTTACCTCCACAGGGACTGGAGGAAGGGGTGGGCATTAAAAGTACTGCACTGGTAAGCTATCTAGTGGAGTAATGGGCTCCAGGCAAGCAGATCAAGGGCTAAATTTAGAAGCTTTTCTACTGTGTAGACCTAACAGTGGAAGTCAGGCAGAGGCTCAAATTCTGGGAGGAATAAAGCATTTAAGCCAGATATTCAAGGGAGGAAAATCAAGGAAATATAAATAAAAGCGCAAAAAAAGAGAGAGACGAAACAAAGAACTAGGTTCAATTCATGTAACAAAAGTCACGTCTGAAGAAATATTTAGTGACCATGATGATGGCATTGGTTAATTCTTTCATGGCTACTATATGCTAGGAATATTGCTAAATATATTATCCTGTATACTATCAATGACTTTTCTCATGATCTGAAAGTCATCCTGTGATATAAACACTGTTCTTATACCTATTTTATACATGAGAATATTTTTGTCAACAGCAGGTTAACGTATCCAGTCCAACACAGATAAACATACCACTAGACCAAGGCAAAAACTCAGTCAGTATGTTTCCAGAAACTCTAGAAACTTCTTCAGAATCAAAAAAAAAAAATGAGGCCTGAGACACTAAACACACACACACACATCCATATTCATATATTCTCATTTTTTCACACAGTCACATAAACACTTAATTAGCATACACATATACAAATGTATACTCATATGTACATGTACATAAAGCCATATGCACATAAATGTAATAAGTATGCACATGTACGTATACATATATATTCTCTCTTGTCTATATAACCATCTAATAAGTTTTATCAAGAGAAACATTCCAGTACAATATTGGACACAAAATCAAGATGATTATCAGTAACACAGGTAACAGAGAAAACAATTAAGGTAGGCTATGAGTTCATTTTTAGGAAGTGGAGTGATTTCGATGAAAATGGCCCCCATAGGATTATAGGGAATGGCACTATTAGGAGATGTGGCCTTGTTGAAGTAGGTATATTCTTGTTGGAGGAAGTGTGTTACTGGGTGCAGGCTTTTAAGTTTCAGATGCTCAATCCAGGCCCAGTATCATTTTCTCTTCCAGCTGCCTGCTGACCCAGATGTAGAACTCTGAGTTCTTGCTCCAGTCTCATGTCTGCATGCATTTCACCATGCTCTCTGCCTTGACGATAATGGACTAAACCTCTAAATCCGTAAGCCAGCCCCAATTAAATGATTTCCTTTGTAAGAGTTATCATAGTCATGGTATCTCTTCACAGCAGTAGAAACCCAAACTAAAATTTGCAGCAATAACAAATATTTAGTAAATGAATTCAGGTGCTCCTGATTTCATGATTGCTAACGTTTATTTCCGTAGAATAGCTAAGAAAAAATTCTCATTTGAGTAGTAGCAAACGCCCTTTCAAAACGAGTTGCTCTTATGTACAACCCTGTATCTATCTATAGCTATATCTGTATTATCTTGAATAAACACAAAACCAGTGTTTCCAGTCAGGGTAGGAAGTCCTCACAACACCTGTGTGCTACAACTGCATGCTGCCTGTTTTTGTGCAACCCTGGAATAAAGAAGGCTTTCTAGTTTTGTTAGTAGTTTTAAGAAAATTTAAACAGAATAGGATATATTGACAAGTAAATATTATAGGGAACTCTAATTTCAGTGTCCATAATATGTTTCCCTTGCTTTGGATTGTGTATTATCTATAGCAGTGCCTCACTGTGCCTGAAGAGCTGAGCAGTTCTGTCAGATACCTTCATGGCTCATAAAGTATAAGATATGTAGTGTCTGGTCTCTTATAGATAAAAGAGTCACCCCTATCCTAAATAATCTCAATTACCATTGTTTTGAAAATAAACTCTCAAGAAAATGCTGTCACATACCTGGAAGTGGCCCTCTGTGCGCCCTTACAGTGGGCACCTCTTTCCATGTGTCCCCATCATCTTCACTGTCAGATATCCAGGAATCAACAGTTAAACAAAGTAGGTCACCTGTAGCCATATTCTCAAGTATAACTTCCTCAACGTACCACCCGGGATCCTCCCCACTGTTGTCATGACCGATGCGTATTTTGTAGATTTCACCAATATCCGTAAGATGAATCTGTAACACAAGAGGAAAGGGGAAATAATAATCATTCCAAGTTTGATTTTTTTTCAAATGACAAGTTTATACTCATTTTGAATTTGATATTTACTTAAAAAAAAAAAACACACTAATGTCCCTTATAACTAGCTGCAGGTAATAGATGAAATGATGTTCTAGACTCAAGTGAGGTGCATATCCACTGAGCGTGCAGAAATCTTGTTTTAATTTCTTCTTCTTTTAAGCAGCTCTCCCATTGCTGTTTTGAAAAAAGAACACTTTTCAGCGATTACTGATACTGCTACTTACAAATTACTGACACCTGAAGGAATATGGTAATTGAATTAATTATTTGGTGTAATTGGTTGAGTTTTGCTGTTAAAGTCAGAACTTGAAAAAAAAGTTATTTTGATCATGCAGCATTGAAAAAGAAACAAAAACTGGATTTCCAACAGAGGTGGCAATATAGCTAAATTCTCTTACACATCTCATCCAAGCACCCAGTGAACTGATACAACAAATAATTACACATATTATTCACTACCCAGAAAAAAATCAGTATCTTTCTTTTAAAAATTACCGTACAGGCCATATTTAAATTTTGATCACTTATATTCTTCACTTTTTTTTTAATCTGCCATAACAAATGACCTCTATGTTAAAAACTAAAAACCAGAAACGGTTTTGTTTTGTTCTGTTTTGTTCTGTTTTTCTCTTGTTCTGTGTAGCTGAATTCTGAACCGAGTGGCTCAGCTAAGTCTTCGCTTTAAGGCCTTACAAGCCACAGTCAGAATTGTGACTGTGCCAGCCTACCTCCAAAAGACTCTAGAAGCTTCCAAACCTTTCTGGCTATTGCCAGAATCAGTTGCTCATGTTATGGTGACCCCACCCATAAAATTATATTTGTTGCTGCTTCATTAATGTAATTTTTGTACTGTTATGAACCATAATGTAAATATCTCTGCTTTCTGATGGTCTTAGGTGCAACCCCTGTGAAAGGGTAGTTTGACCTTCAAAGGGGTCACAACCCACCAATTGAGACATGGTGTTATAAAAAAAAATATTAGTAACTATTGCTTTGTCATTTTGAATTTTGTACTAATAACAAAGAAAAAATGTCTAAATCTAATTTAATCTAATGATGACAGAAAAGTGATGGGTTATTTCCCTGATACCACCAATGAGCCAGTTCATACCAGATTAGATTAGATTAAAGGCAGGTTTATTAGCTCTCAGGTGGGCCAGTTCCCTGACTCCAAGGACCAAGGCCAAAGAAGTGGCCATGGGAAAAGGCAGGAAGGAAGGGAGAGAGGAGGTTAGAGAGGAGGAGAGGAGGTGCACTCAGAGAAGAGAAAAAGAGAAGAAAAGAAGGGAAGGAGGGGAATTATAGAGGGAGGAACCTCTTGGGAAAAGGCAGCCCAGCCCCTGGGCTGGAAAGTTGTCCACAGGGTAGGCCAGGTAGGAAATGAGGAATGCTGGGAGAACCTGGAGGCCAGGTCTTCTTTGGTATGTAAAATATGCACCTCAGTCTCTTGTCCCAGTCTGAAACCAAACAAAAAGATCAAACGAGAACTCACAAAAGAAAATCTTGATAATATTGCTGGTAAAAAAATAAATGTTGGTAAATGATTGTGGAAGGATGCTGTAGTAGGAACCCTAAATTACTGCCATGACTGAGCCCTAAGCTATCTTGGGGATTTAGGTGTGCCCTCTTATAAAAGATCGTTCCAGCTGGGCTTGTTGATTGTTTAAACCTCATATTTGTTCCAGGCTGGAGAAGACTAAAATGGGGGCTTCATTGCTATGTGAAAGTCTTAGTCCCTACTTAGTTAGGTTTTCCCAGGAATAGCCTCCTGGGAGTGAAGAAACACCCATACCCCAAAAGTAACTCTGCCAAGGACCAACCTCAGCTTAGAAATGGGTTCTGAGAGAGGGCTTGTCTGGGAGCAGTGAAGACAGCGGACCTGTAGTCAGATGGTGAATCCAAGCTGGTGGCCTATGTTCTGCTGGAGACTGTCTTCTCTCTGCCCTGCTTTCTGTCTCTCTGATCTGCTTTCTCTCTACTCTCTGCTCGAGACAGTTCTCCAAGCAGTTCTCTCTTGCTAGTCTAAAAACTTGTCTGCATTGCTTATTTCTTGCAGATCCAGTCTTTCATTTTAAATATTAATCCAGTCATTTACTCAAGGTTTCTTTTGATTATCCTATGAGTCTGCATCCTGTGATGCCAGACCTTTAATTCTTAGGAGCCAGTAAGCACACATTGTCTTTTAACACTGCAAAAGAAACCAGAGATCTGCCTGCCTCTGTTAATTCGGAAGATAAACTAGCTGGGGGATGATGTGGAGCGAGGACCCAGTCCTAAAGTCCTGAAATTACCATTTCTACCACACCTAGGCCTACCTTTGCTTTGTCACAGATGGACCCTGAATTTAGGAATCTGTCTGCCCTTGTAAGTATAAACAAGAAATACAGCTGGTCTTCTGTGCTCACTACTCCCTAAATCTCTTTATCTCATTTCTTAGGGGGTCCTACAATATCATCACCCACATATATCTTCTGTTCTGATTATATTCTGCTCCAATAAGCTCTCTTGTCTCTCTTCTCCTCTCTTTTGGTCCCCTGCTTACATACTTCCTGCAAATAGTTCCCCTTCTACTTTCAGCCTGGATGTACACATACGTTCTACACTTCATATATGCAATAAAAATTGTGATATTTTTAATATCTGTCTTTCCGAGACTGGATTATTTCGCTCAACATGGTAACAAACAATTCTATTCTTTATATTACAAATGACATAATTTCCTTCTTTTTTTGTGGCTGAGGAAAATGCCACTATCTTGTAAATGTAACAATTTTTCTTTTTCCGTTCATCTGTTGTCACTACACTCACTTCATTTCTTTTTCTTGAGCCTCAAGTCCCTGTTTGCAAATAAAAAGTACAATAAAGATCAAAATAGGCAACCTTTAAGAAACCACTAATCAAAGAGTACACATGGAGGGATCCTTGACTCCAGCGGCTTATGTAGCAGGGGATTGCCTTATCAATGGGAGGGAGGCACTTGGTCCTGTGGAGACTTGATGCCCCAGTGTAGGGGAATGTTAGGGTGGTGAGGCAGGAGTGAGTGGGTGGGGGAACACCCTTATAGAAGTAGGGAAGAGAGAGTGTGTGGTAGGAGGTTTGCAGAGGGAAACCAGGAAGGGGGATAATATTTGAAATGTAAATAAATAAAATAACCTAATTAATTAATTAATTAATAGAAAAAGAAAATGAGTATAATACTGAAAAATTTAATACATGTCTATTTTCCCAAACTGATGATTTATACTGATTCATGATTAAGTGTTATTTGTTGTACTGAAGCACAGCATAGTCTTACCATTGTTCTCAGAGAAAAATCAACAAATGTTAAATGGCCTTCAATAAAACCGTTATTATCTCTTAAAAGGAAAAAGGCAGGTTGTAGCCCATAGATGGGTCATCTTCTACATATCTGAGGGTAGAGGAAGTGGCAGGTAGATGTGGAAGGTCTTCACAGGGAAACCAGAAAATTCATTTTGGCAGCTTAGATTCAGATCACCACAGTCTGCTCATTTTGATTGACACAGTCAGGAAAAAAAAAAAAAAACAAAAAAAAACAGAGAAATTAGAAGGTTACTCAAGAGATAATGCGAAGATTATTGCAGGAAGAGACTTTTTCCTTTTATTAATAAAAATGGGAACACTAGTGCAAAAAATAGAAAAATAATAAGGCTATCACAGTTGAAAATTGAACCTTGGTAAGTACATTCTGTCAAATTCCACTGTACAAAGTACATTCTACATTTCAAGTTTTGGGGTTTACCCTGGTTAAGGTTACTATTGCTCCGATGAAGCGCTGTGACCGAAAATCATGTTAGGGAGGAAGGGTTTATTTGGCTTATATTTCCACATCATAGTCCATCACTGAAGGAAATCTGGGAAGGAACTCAGACAGGGCAGGGACCTGGAGGCAGGAGTTAATGCACAGGCCATGGAAGAGTTCCGCTCACTAGCATGTTCCCTATCACTGGAACCTAGGATCAGCAGCCCAGGGGTGGCCCCACCTACAATGAGCTGGGCCTGCCTAAAGGTGGATCTTAGGATGGTGTTTTCTCAGTTGAGACTCCTTGCTCTCTGATGACTCTAGCTTTTGTCAAAGTTGATATAAAATTAGTCAGTAAACTATCAAAACTAAGAGTTTATTGAAAATAACAGTCTCTACTAGGTGCTGGCCTTAGATGTCATTCTTTTTTGTTTGTTTGTTTTTTGTTTTTTGTTTTTTTTCGAGACAGGGTTTCTCTGTATAGCCCTGGCTGTCCTGGAACTCACTCTGTAGACCAGGCTGGTCTCAAACTCAGAAATCCACCTGCCTCTGCCTCCCAAGTGCTGGGATTAAAGGTGTGCGCCACCACGCCCGGCTAGATGTAATTCTTAAATTTTGCATATGTAATGACTGCCCAGTGAGTTTTCCTCATGTGGATACTCTGAAATTTTTTGTGAGAAATACAAAAAGATCTTTGTTTGTTTGCTTTTCTTGGTACATAATACCTATATTGTCTTCTTAATTCAATGCAAGATGGTAATCATCTGTTGTTCACAGTCTGCATTATCTTTTAGGAACTCCTTTATACTTTGAATAAAGATATAGTTTTGTGATTACTGAAATATATTCACTGTGGAAGTTGAAATTTAACTCAATATGACTTTACCTGATATCAACACTCATTTTATATTTTATTTTATATTATATTTTATATTATTTTATATATTATTTATTTTAATATATTTTATATTATATTTTATACTGAATGCTTGAATTTGAATAATTTAGAAAAACGGGAATCCTTAAGTTTTTGCTGCAAGAAAATATGTGAATCCAAAAAAAAAAAAGCCACAAAAACAGCTAATTTAGTGAAACTCGGGTGCAATTTGTCAATTTGTTACAGTACACAACACAAACAACAGGTTTGGTTTTATCTTTCCATACATCTTTTTCTGGGTGAAAAATCTTGGCATATTCTGTCATAGAGACATGGAAAGTAAGGACTCCTCTTCTCCTGGGGCTTTGCTCTAGACCCCTTCTGGTCAGTTTTCCCTGAAAACTGGAAAAGGAAACTTTTCTGGCTTAATATCTAGTGTTCAGAGATACTGACTCCTGAGATACCTAGGTTTTCTTCTGAAACTAAACAGGAGTCCTGTTCCCCTTACAAAAAAGTTCTTGGTTTTCACACTGTCCCCTAATAACATGATGTGAAACCAGGGTAGGGCACTGGGTGAAAGCTGTGTGGGACCCTCTGTGCTATCCTTTTCACTGGAAACACATGATTTTAAAAAGAAAATTGAGTTTGAGATCATTATGCTAAGTGAAGTAAAGGAGGCTGCAGTGTCACGTCATTTCATTCACATGGATCTGAAAAGGAAACGCTTAAGGAAAGGAGAATGGGAGGTGATTAGCAGTGGTGGCTGCAGGGTTGATCCATGGGGATCCAGTTCCAGCTGGACAGAGAGAAGCAAGCAACTCCAGTGTGCTGTGTACAGAGGCTAGACTACCTGTAACAGTGAAGTGTGTATTTCAAAAAGCTAGATGAGATTTCAAAAGCTTTTTGTCATAAAGAAATATTAAATGTTTGAGCAGGTATAGATGTTTGACTGGATTTTGATATTATACAGCATATCTAAAATTAAGTGGTACTGTATTAATGTATTTGGGGTTTATTTGCAGGTATCAGTTAAAAAAATAATTCAGTTTACATTAAAAAAACATTAATTTAAAAAACATAAAAAATTATTTGAGCTAGCAAAATAGCTCATCAGACAAGAACACTGGCCACAAAATCCTGAAAACCTGACATTATCTTGGTACACACAGCAGAGGGCAGAAGTGTTTCCAGAAAGTTGTCCTCTGATATGCAATGGCACTTCCACACTTATGCTAGTGTGTGTGTGCATGCGAGGGCACACAGACACAGACACACACACACACACACACACACACACACACACGTAAGAATTAATAAAAACTTTTAGATTTTGTTGTAATTAGGAGATTCACCTAGATGTCTCATCCAGCAGATGAGAACTGGTCTGAAGCTAGACCTTCTCTACCCCTTTAGATGACATGCTATTTGGAGCGCTCAGTAAACCATTGTGAATAGCCATGGAACTGAGGCAGTAATACCCTTCACAATTTGCTATAATTTTCTATTTTGGACCCACAATTCAATGTTTTTTTCATCCCTTCCCACACACATAAAAACCACTAAATTTTGAGATTTATGAACATATACTTAAATAAAGCAAGAAGCTAAGATCCCGCAGTCCCCAGAGGACTCTCCACGTGATCTTAGGATCACTGATAAGTGGAACACAACATCTGTTCCAAAGCAATTGTGTTGGGCCTATGACACCAACAGCAAAGACATGGGAGCCCTTCGTGACCAATGGCTTGAGTTCTTTCTGATCGGTACTGGTATACCTTAGTTTCAAACACACCAGACAGTCCCACTGTCCTCAGAGACACCACTTCCAGGCGTTGTAACACCCTCAGGATCTTAGGATTCCAGGGTCCCAGGATAACAGGAGCTTGGTCACACCAGGATCTCAGGGTCTCAAAGNAAGCTTGACTGCCAAAAACTCTGACACACCCAGAATCTCAGGTTCACAGAAGCCCAGAATCAGAGGATCACAGAGAAAGCTGGTCTCTGAAGAGTACTGAATCAACCAGGACTATAGGAAGGACAGGCTCCAATCAGATATATTGAGGGCACCAAGCACTTGAGATAATCAGATGGCAGGTCACAAGCATAAGAGCAGAAGGAACAAAAACTAAGGTTACTTGGCATCATTAGAACCAAACTCTCCCACCATAGTAAGTCCTGGATACACCATCATACCAGAAAAGCAAGACATGAATCTGACGTCACTTTTCATAATGATGATGATGGAGGACTTTAAGAAGGAAATACAGGAAAGCATGGGAAAACAGCTAGAAGCCCTTAAAGAGGAAATACAAAAATCCCTTAAAGAGTTACAGGAAAACATTACCAAACAGGTGATGGAATTGTACAAAATCATCCAAAAGGGAAGTAGAAACAATACAGAAATCACAAAGGGAGACAATTCTGGAGATAGAAACCCTAAGAAAGAAATCAGGAACCATAGATACAAGCATCAACAACAGAATACAAGAGATAGAAGAGAGTATCTCAGGTGCAGAAGATTCCATAGAAA